>NW_028251242.1:0-109033 GCF_964263255.1 Lissotriton vulgaris
ATAAAAGAATGAAAGACTTTTCTAATACTGTATGTTAATTGTTTGTTGTTTTTCTTGTTTTTTTTTGTTTTCTTTATTTATTTATTTTTTTTATTATGATTGTGTTTCATACTTTATTAAATTTTCTAACATTTCATTGTCAGAAATGTCATAATTTATTATAGGGTGTAATTGTTTTTCATTTTGAAGCAAGTTGTCTACTGCTTCAACACATTGTAGAAGTT
The DNA here is from genome assembly GCF_964263255.1 of Lissotriton vulgaris. NCBI lineage: Eukaryota > Metazoa > Chordata > Amphibia > Caudata > Salamandridae > Lissotriton > Lissotriton vulgaris. The sequence continues at coordinate 225 of NW_028251242.1, forward strand.
CGTGGTCTCTACTGTCATCCATAAAGTCATCAAGTTTGTCTTGGCTGCTCTCCTTCAGTTCAATCGAAAATGAAACTTGCTGCTCGCCTTCCATTTTGCCTGAAATTTGGATTAAAAAAATATATATTAGTAGAGATAGGGCACTGTTGGGATTAATTTTAGATAGGCAGTTTTTATCAGTGAATTTATCTTTTGGCAGTGTATAGTATGAGAGTGGAAATAGGACTAAAAAAAAGTGTATGTGATTTAACCAAGACACTACTACTACAGAGGGATAGTGTATATGTAGCAGAAAAAGTCTACTATATTAAGTCATAGTGCACAATATATTAAATTATAACTTACCTTCACAAAGAAGTTGAAGTTTTTTGAAGCTTTTGAAATAGGAGGTACAACAAGAAGTAGTAGTCAAAATGGCTGTGTTTCCTTCTCTCCCTTTATATATATACAGGTATATAACCAATCAAATGTCAGGTAATAAAAGTAGAAAATGAAAGTAACATTTTCATTGGTTGTCAATTCCAACAATTCAGATGTGTTTTGTGAAGTAATTTACCTCACGGTACTTGGAGAGGTCTACAGGCTAAATGGCTAAATGGAATTTCAATGAAATTTGTGAGAATGGAAGGGATTGTTATGTAGTATGAGCTAATCTATATTTGGTGAGAGTGTTTCTAGTCGTTATTCTGTAAATTACTTTCCCGCCTTTTTTTAGGACCGCTTTCCGGGAAGCTGCCCGGTTAGCGAACCTTAAGCGTCACGGGAGTCCACCATTTTGTGTTTCGTTCGCATTAAGATACAAGATGGAGGGCAAATAATGTTTAGAATGGGTAGAAGGGGTCATGGTAGACTTATCTTGACCCCCTAGGTTTTCTGAGCGTGGCTGAGGAGGCTTATATGTGCGGAAAAAAAATTTTTTTTAAAAAAATTCCGCGAGGTTAGCTTTCGGTTAGCGAACCGGGTAGCGCTCCGGGGAGCGAATTTTGTGGAAAATTAGTGAAAAAAGTTAGAGAAAAATAATAATTGTGAGTGATCAGATGTAGGGTAGCTCTGAGAAGAGCTTTTGGGTTTATGGTACATTTAGGTACTTATAAGTAGGTACCAATGCAGAGTCTTAAATTCAGAATGAAAATTCTGTTGCCCTCATCTGAGAAGTGAACTCCATCTCCTCTGTAGATATCTTGCATGTAGTAACGCAAGTTATTGTTGTACAGAGAGCCCATTCCATGGTCTCTCATGTAAGCTGAAACAGATTTGTTTACATGCTTCCTCGCTTTCTCAATTTGTGGACAAAATTGGTTGGACCACCTCCATTTCTGTCTTTGGCATATATTGGAATATACCAAGGCAGTTTGAGGAAAAAGTGCCATTAATTGCTCCAAGGTGTCCTTTAAAAGCATTTCCAGACCTACCCCTGTCAAAGTGCCCAAATCATTACCTCCACAGTGCACTATTAACAGGTCAGGTTTTGGCAAATGCATAAAGGTTTTCACCAATGGTATCAATTGGTGACATTTTAATCCTCTTTGGCCCAACCACTTAATTTCCACATCTTGTAAATTGAGGTTGTGTAAATTTCTGCTCTCAGCATACCTTTGAGCCCAGTGGATGTAACTATGTCCAACAATCCAGACGTTAAACATGGTGGAAGAAGGTTGTTCTGCAGTCAGATGAAGTGTGGTAATGAAAGGGCAGTTGAAACAGTAGGAGTTTCTAAAGAAAAAAAACTGTGGATTTACAATGCTAATGATTCATTAGCAGTGATTGGTGCATTTCCATTTCTGAAAACAGAAAGTTAGGGTGCATGGATGTGTTCTTTGAAAGATGTAATTTGAATGGTCAAGGAAGAAACATTTAATGAAAGATTGCACTGGATACGCAGGTGCACTGAGAGTTCAGAGTTCAATTGAAACATTGTTGTGTGAATTTGCAAACATGAGAGGTCTTCCAGGAGGTGGTTGCTATGGAAACAAGGCAGACAGGGCAGAGGGGGGAAGGGTTTTGATTTGAAAAAAGTGAGGGAAGAGGTATGATTGGCTAATATGAGAGATATGTGAAAAGAATATCTGTATTTCTGTGCTTTCAATAGCTGCAGCCTTTGGAGTGCATCCTTTTTCTTCTGCTGAAGACAATTTGGTGTATTTCTGAGACTGTTTTCAAAACTCAAAAAATATTTGCTAAGGTGAGAAAAGATTTATTTAATTTAGATAGAGAATAGTATGATTTAAGGAGAAAATGATGAAGAAAGCTGTGTTTTTAAAATGTGGTTTTGTCTCTAGTGATATACTAATAGAATTAGTTTCAAAGAGAAATTATAATTGCATATTTGGTGTAACATTCTGGCATGCAGTTACACAAGATATTGTAATACATGGAGGCCATTTCATGGTCTGTTATGTAAGCTGAAACAGATATGTTGCTTTTAAAAACGATTTAAGAAATCAATTACATTTCTAGATATGTACTGCTAGAGCTTCATAGGTTGTTTTGGGCCATATTTATAAGGTATTTGAGTGTCTAAGATGTTGTGTTCGCCTTTTAAAATGTAAAGTGTTCCTCATGGGACAAGTGTCTTGTAAATACGCTCCCACTTGTGCTTGGCAAATTTAGATTTTGATTATGGGAGTTACCTAGCCATGTTAATAGTGTCCCAAAAATGGTGCTAGGGCATTCCAGAAAACACTTTCATGTGTCTCAAGGACATTTTTAGTCATTTCTTCATGAATGCAGGTATACAATTGATTTATATGCTGTGTTTAAAAACGAATTTTGAAATGAATTAAATTTCAGGATATGTACTGTTAGAGCTTCATAGGTTGTTTGGGGTCATATTTAGAAGGCATTTTAGTGTCTTTGAAGTTATTTTTACCTTTTTAAATGGAAAGCGTTCCTCATGGGGCCCTGAGCAGTTCTTAGCCATGTTATTTAATAGGTAGTGGATAACATGGCTAAGAGCATTTGCTGGGAAATGCATGAATATCGCTGATTTTTCTGCTATATTCATGCATTGTGGCCGTTTTTTTTCACATTGCTTCATAGGTTGTTTGGGTTCATATTTAGAAGGCATTTTAGTGTCTTTGATGTTATTTTTCCCTTTTTAAATGGAAAGCGTTCCTCATGGGGCCCTGAGCAGTTCTTAGCCATGTTATTTAATAGGAAGTGGATCACATGGCTAAGAGCATTTGCTGGAAAATGCATGAATATCGCTGATTTTTCTGCTATAATTCATGCATTGTGGCCGTTTTTTTCACATTGCTTCATAGGTTGTTTGGTTCATATTTAGAAGGTATTTTAGTGTCTTTGATGTTATTTTTCCCTTTTTAAATGGAAAGCGTTCCTCATGGGGCCCTGAGCAGTTCTTAGCCATGTTATTTAATTGGAAGTGGATAACATGGGCTAAGAGCATTTGCTGAAAATGCATGAATATCGCTGATTTTTCTGCTATATTCATGCATTGCGGCAGTTTTTTTTCACATTGCTTCATAGGTTGTTTGGGTTCATATTTAGAAGGCATTTTAGTGTCTTTGATGTTATTTTTCCTTTTTAAATGGAAAGCGTTCCTCATGGTGCCCTGAGCAGTTCTTTAGCCATGTTATTTAATAGGAAGTGGATAACATGGCTAAGAGCATTTGTTGGAAAATGCATGAATATCGCTGATTTTTCTGCGTTATTCATGCATTGCAGGCCTTTTTTTATCACATTTGCAAGCATTTCTTAGCCATGTTATCCAATGGGAGGTGGATAACATGGCTAAGAGCATTTGCTTCAAAGGTTGTTTGGGGTTATATACCATTTTTGGGAAATTATTAACATGCCTATCTAACTCCCATAATCAAAATCTAAATTTGCCAACCGCAGGTGGGAGCGTATTTACAATAAATTTGCACCATGAAGAATGTAAAATAGCATACTAGATACTCAAATAACTTATAAATATGATCCAAAACATCTTATGAAGCACTATAGTGCATATTTCCAGAATGTATTGGTTTTCATTTAATGATTTACTTCATTGGTAGGCCTTCACATGTTTTTTTTACCTTGGTTTTTTTTCAGTGAAAATCTTATCTGCAACCATGTGTTGGCCTCACCTCAAATAAACAAAACAGGTGATGGACTGAATGTGGATCAATGACACACATTCACCCCAGTCCAAAGATCTGGCCTAAACAAACCTTTAGATAGGCTACATCTTATCGTCATCCTGAATTAATGATTTAAAATATTAGGGAGTGATTTATGAGTGTTGTATGCCTGTTTTGTACCATTGAGTGTCATTTTTGTGATGCAGTGCTGGTGGAAATATTTGCTATGTTAAATAATTAGTACAGCATTAAGTTTTAGATGACTGTTATTTATTTACTGTTTGGTAATAGTGGTTAATAACATTTTATATTATATTTTTTCACAGATTCAACTGCAGATTCTTTCATAGTTTGGAAAATGCCTTCCAGAAGTCGAATACGAAAGGCTAGAAAACGTCAAAGACAGCAGGATGATGTTTTATTGCAGCAGTCCTCTTCCCCAAATAACTTGTCAAAACACCAAGAAAGGTCCGGGTAAGAGCACGAAATCATTCTTAAGAAATATTTGTAGTAAAAAAAAATTTTGCTCAAAAAAATGTGTCTCTTAACAAAAAGAGAAGTAATTTAAATGGAAAGGAGAGACCCATCACAAATGTTACTGGTAGAGGAAGAGATAACTCTGTGCATGATAGTAGAAGGAAACAACAGTTTAGGGACATTCGACAACGAATGTTCCGTAATAGGATATTAGTTAATTTATTGAAAAATATTAAAAAGAAAGGCCAACAGAAAGCGGCATTTTATAGGAGAAAGAAAAATGTAGAGAAAATTATTGATCATGCTTTTGAAATCAAGCGAAAGTTGTTTATTTTGGTAATCAATAGAATTAGGAAACTAAGCAAGGTAATTTCTGATTTCAAAACAAAAAGTAGATGGAAGAGAGTAGTAAATCGTACTAACTTTTGTGAAGTTTTTTCTGGAGAATGGATGCATAGTTCAAGTTCTGAGGCATTTTTTAATGAGGAGACTTATTTTCAGGATAATGATTTGGTGCATGCAGTTGACATCAGTGGTCGAGCTTATGAAGTGAAGGATGGTTGTCCAGTTGAAAAAGAACTACTTGTGACAACAGAGACAGAAGAGGCGCTAAGTGATGAGGTTTTAGGAAGACGTCCTAAGGGCCTGTGTACATTTGGAAGTGTAGTTCTATTTGCAGTGTGCGACAGGTTTCCATCATTTGCTATGTGATTTTATACGGACATTTAATAAGAAAAGTTTGAAGCAGAAAATGAAGTTGTTGCAAGATTTAGATCCTTGCAGAGTGAGACAAATGACAGGTTTGCGTGGTCATTCACTGGCTTGTCTTTCCAGGAGAGTATGCCAGAGTGTTTTTCATCATTTCAGGATGCTAGCAGTGCATCATAATAAAGTGAGAAAATTAGTGAGAATGTTGTATTATGCTAAGAGTCCAGCAATTATGCTTAAACAGTTATGTGCTGCTCTTTTGCATGGTTCTGAAATAGATGTGAAGAATCTTTGTGAAGAAATTGAGTTTTGTTACTTTGGTAGTAAAGATGAGAATGTTCAAATTGACCCTGAAGTAGAGGGTAATGTGGAAGATAATGTACAGGTTTCCAGTACAGATAATTTTCAGAAGGAAATTGCCACGTTTCAGATGAAATCAAGTGAGAGGCCTAAATTTCACTTGTGTATGTTGTCGACGCACTTATTATAAGAATCAGACTAAGGTAGTGGATTTATATGCAAAAAGTGAAAGGGAAAATAATAGTGAATGGAAGGATTTAGCCACATACTTGATGGTAGAAAATTATTTTGATTTGGGATCGGATCAACGTGTGTGTACTTATTGTTGTAATAAATTAAACCAAAACCAGATGCCTGCTAGGGCAGTTCATAATAATCTGGAATTGGTTGAGATTCCTTCTGAATTGAAGGATTTAAATACTTATGAATCTATTTTGATTCAAAGTATCCATCCCTTTCAGGCTATTGTAAGAATGGAGCCAAAGACAGGGAAATTGCCTCCAGCAGATTTACAGAGAGGATTAAAGGGAAGAGTTGTTTATTTGCCTCTAGATTTGAACAAAAACATTAACACAATTGGAATAGAAAAAGTGGAAGAGGAACCTCTGGTTATCTTGGTTAATGGGGTTCCGACAAAGAATAAGAAAATATGGCAAGATTTAGTGGATGTTAGGAAAGTCAAAAAGGCAACAGTGTATTTGAAGAAAAATAATAAGTACTATAAGAATGTATATGTTGCAGAAGAGGAAGTAAGTGATGAAGAGGATAGCGATTTGTGTGCTGGCCAAATTGAGAAAGTAGAGGCCTCTAAAAGTGAAGAAATATATGAACATTATAGTGTTCATCCTTTGCATTCCAAGGAAGTGATGGGGAATGCTATTGAGTTGTTTCAAATGAAACAAGCCAAAGGGAGTCCCATTAGTGTTTGGGAGGAAAGTTTGGAAGCTCGGTGTTTCCCACAGCTATTTCCCACAGGTCAAGGAGGAAGATATGATGAGCGACCTCGTGAAATTCCTGCGTCTGAATACCGGACTTTACGATTGTATGCAGAAGATCCTAGGTTTCGGCAATGCATTCCCTATTTGTTTCATCTCCTGTTTGAAAGCGATCTGTCTGGACTGTCATATGCAGTGAACCACATCTTAAAAAGTGGTATACAGATGCGAAACATCTCGGCAAGTGACTTTATGCATAAAGTCAATGTCCAAGACAGTATTTTGGATTCTCACTTAATTAATCTCATGGCGTGTCAGCGTGGTACTAATGAGTACTGGTACCGTCGTCATGGTGACTTAAAATGTATGCTGAGGAACTTAGGAACTCCGACATGGTTCCTCACTCTGAGCTGTGCCGAGTATGGCTGGGATGACTTACTTGAATTTCTACGAGAGGCAAATGGAAATATTGAAAACATTGAATTCAAGACACCTGGAGAACTGTGTTCTTTGGATCCTGTGAATGTATGCAGGTACTTCAATCATAGATTTGAAGCTATGATGTCTTTCATCACAAATAAAAAGAATCCACCTCTTGGAGAGGTGTTGGATTTCTTCTGGAGAAAGGAGTACCAAGCAAGAGGTGCCCCTCATATACATATGTTGCTGTGGATCAAGGATGCACCTAAATTTGGAACAGATCCGGATGACTTAGTGATGAATTTCATCGAACAGTATTCTACGTGTGCTGTTCCAAACGCAACGGAGAAGAAAAGTCTAAGAGAACAAGTTCTACGTTTCCAAAGCCATCGTTGTGGAAAGTACTGTCGTCGTAAATTCAGAAACAAGGACAAGTTCTACACCAAATGTCGTTTCAACTTTCCACGACCGGTGATTTCTAAAGGAAGAGTGAACAGTTTGATGTCTTCGCTGCGACATAATGTGACGAGGAAATCACCCAAGAATACATACAATTTGAAAAGGAACGAAGAGTCCAAGTACATCAATGACTACAACCCAGTGATTTTGTCCATGTGGAATGCCAACATGGATATACAGTTTGTGGCTGACAACTGTATGGCTGTGGCTCGGTATGTGACATCTTACATCACCAAAAAAGAAAAGACCGAACTGAAGGATATGTGGGAGGACATTTCCCATGAAAAGAGCCTCAGCAAGAAGTTGTACAGTTTCAGTCTGAAGATGTTGTCGCATCGAGAAATCGGAGCTTACGAATGTTCTGATCGATTGTCTTCAGCAAGTCTCTATGCCAAATCCAGGAGTCTCGTTTGGGCGAGTCTTGGTCTTGCTGCAACGCGAAATCGAGTTCTAAAACCTGTTCGGGAAATTGAGTATTTGGCAGAAAAGGAACCAAACAGTACCGACATTTTGAAGACCAACATGTTGGATACATATTATCCAAATCGAAGCAGTCACCTTGAGAATATTTGTCTATATGAGGTTCTCCAAAATTATATATTCAAGAGGAACATCAAAGAAGATATTGAGAAAGGAGTGTATGCTGTAATTGGAAGTGAGGGATGCCTGGTCAAGCAAAGAAAATGCCAATTAGTAAACCATCGAAAATTAAGTGGCGAATCTCCAGAAAAAAAGGAGTTTTTCTATTTAGCACTTTTGCAACTTTTCAAGCCTTGGCGTGCAGAAGAGGAACTGCTTGGAGATTTCCTCTGTTACGAAGACTCTTTCAATGCAGCCAAGGAGTCCATAGAATGTCCTGCTTTTTCTAAATATCAAGAAATGCTAACTTTGGAAATTGAGCAGGAAGCAACGATTGCAGCCAAGATTGCCAGAGACAGTTCTCAGGACAGTCAGAGTTCTGTTTCATTGAGTCAAGATCCACTTGGAGGACCTATTATCGAAAATGAAGCTGCCACTGCTATGAATGAAGTAGAAAGAGCCATGGCACATGCTCAGGAGGATTCAGTTAACTTACAAGACTTGGAAAAACAACTCAACGTTGAGCAGAGGAAAATATATGATGAAGTTACCAAGGAAATTGAGCACGGATTAAGTCATGAGAAGAAAGAGTGCTCGTGTACGTCGTTGAAGCCTGTCCGACTGTACGTGAGTGGAGAAGCGGGAACTGGAAAAAGTTTCCTCATTAAAGCAATCTCTTGTTATTTGCAGGAAAGGACTGAGTCATCGCTGTCTTGTGTTGTCACCGCTCCTACTGGACTGGCAGCACATAATATTAAAGGTATTACTTTGCATCGTCTATTGATGCTGCCGGTGGAGCATGACAACAAATTACAATACAACAAGTTATCTGGAGATGCTTGCTGTGAAGTTTCAAGAGTTTTGAGGAAAATGAAACTACTTATCATTGACGAAGTAAGCATGGTTTCCAATGTCATGCTTGCCTTTGTGCATTTGAGAATGCAAGAAGTACTTAAAACTGAATATGATGTCTTATTTGGTGGGAAACACATTATTGTTTTCGGAGATCTTCTACAGCTGACACCAGTAAAAGGTCAACCTGTGTTCAAAATACTCACGCATGAAGATACCAGGAAGTGCCTAGGGAGCATTGGCAACGTCAATATATGGTTAAACTTCAATTATGCAGAACTGCATCAAAATATGCGTCAGGCAAAGGATGAAGATTACAAGAATATTCTACAAGATATTAGAATTGGAAAAGTGACCGAGCATGGGAAAGAAGCTTTAAATGCACGGTTACTGTCAAATTTGTATCCCAAACAAGATATTGTGCCTGAGAATATTTTTCAGAAAATTACTGAGAAGAAATCCGGGATATGTCTCATGCCAACTCTTGCAGAATGTGCCATCTTCAACAACAAAATGTTGAATTTAGAAAAGCAAGAGATTGTGAAACTTGAAGCTATCGACAAATTAGAGCATATGGGATCAACAATTATTTTGTCAGACAATTTGAAATCAAAATTGGATTCATTAGAGAAGACTATATCTAAAACAGCGGGTTTTGAAAAGACTTTGAATGTGTGTTTAAATTGCCGAATTATTTTGAGAAGGAATTTACATGTAGAAAGAGGTCTGGTAAATGGATCAATGGGTAATGTTGTTGATTTTGAGAAATACAGAAATAGAGATGGAATAGAATTTTTAAAAATTAAATTTGATGGCATTGAGGAAGTACAGCAAATTGGTCGTTGTTCTGCTAGGTTTTTGCTTGTTAAAGATTTATATGTTCGCCGTAAACAGTTTCCTGTTTGCTTGGCATATGCGGTGACAATCCATAAATCGCAAGGTTTAAGTGTAGACTGTGCATTGGTGAATATTGGCAGTTCTGTGTTCAAGGAGGGTATGGCATATGTGGCATTGTCACGAGTTAGAACTTTATCGGGATTGTACTTGATTGACTGTGATGTCACAAACATTTGTGCGGATCTAGATTGTGTTAAGGAATACAATAGGTTAAGAAGAGAGTATGCGCCACATTTGCCTCAATATCCTTTGTTTGAGAAACGTGTGGTAGGCCGCAAACGTAGAAATAGCAGTAATAGTAGGGAGGTTGTTGCAAAAAGACTAAAAGTCAATGAACCGAAAATTGTTAGCAGAAAGAAAGTGGATTCTGTTGAAGATGTTGTCGGTTTTCAATTTGAAAACAGTTCTGGTGTCAACTGCTATGCAAATGTAGTGGTTAATGTTCTCTTTTCACTAGAGAGTTTAAAAGAACAGATTCTGTTGAATTCTGAACAAATTTTATGCTGTTTGTTGAATTCTGTTTTCGAGAAATGTAGCAGTGATCGAACAAAAGTAGAAAGTGTGTCTGAAGTTCGTTATCTGTTAGATGAATGTTCAGGTCAAACAGACTTCTCTGAAAATAATCAGCAAGATTGTCAGGAGTTTTTAATGTATATGCTTGATATATTGCAAGTTGAGGGTGTAGATGTAGATCACCTGTTTGGGCTTTCTTATCAATGGCAGCATGACTGCGAGAACTGTATGGTATCAAGTACTACTAGTGTAGACTCAGAAAGATTTATATATTTAACTTTGCCAGACAGTAAATCAGTCTCCTTTAATAAGCTAGTAAATGCAGCGGATCACAACATGGAGTGTAGCCAATGTAAATGTGATATGATGTCAACATTATTTATACGTAGATATGGCCAGTATGTCATTTTAATGATGCAACGATGTAGGCCTGATGGAACAAAATTGTCAACTTTAATAAAAAATTTTGTGGCTTCTCAGCTGTCAATATCAGGGAGGACTTTTGTTACTGTAGCAATTATCTATCACGATGGTCCATCAACAACATCAGGACATTATACAGCTTACTTAAAGTCTGGAAACGGCTGGTCATTCTGTAATGATTCTGTTGTAACGTTCAAAAAAAAATTGCCGTTTGACCTTAAAAATTCTTACCTGGTGTTTTTAAAACCAAAATTTTAAGTAGAGGGAATGTAAGTCTGCAATGCTGTCTCGATTAAAAATTCAACTATATAAACCTAATGCAAGTAAGTCTGCTTCATAGTAAGCAGTATCAGTGTCATAGGAAAAGGAGAACATGACTGACAAAGAAGAGTAAGATATTAGTAGTCCAGGATTGTGAAAATAATCTCAAATATTTTATTTTTGAAAGTTGCGAAAATAGAAAATGTCGGGATTTGATTGGAAGAATTACAAGATTTGCGAATCGCGGCAACATGATTTGGCCTAGTGGAAACATGTGATATAATGAGAGAAGTTTTTTTTCTATGTAACATATTTCACGTATCGATGGAGGTTTTCTTTCAGAAAGTGGCGGGCTGAAAATATTTAAAGCACAACAGAGTGGATGCTGTTTATAGGAGATCCTTCGACGTCATTGAAAGTAAGTTAATTTTAAGAAGTTTTGAAATCAGATTTCTTAGGTTGTATGGGTTTTTTAAACACAGTCATTTTGATTGTGTTTTTTTTTCCCCGCTGTTACATGATGAATACCTTCAAGTCACTGATTTAAGTGAAATTTGATACATTCTGAGAACAGCAAAAATAAACCATTTAACATGTATAATTAATGTTATGCTTTTTGTCCTTATGATATACATTTAGAAATGTGTGGTACATATGGGTAAGGTGAGTTCTGTAAATATCAATTTTAATGCTTAGAGTGCTGTACTTCTGGGTAGTGTTTTTTTTTTATAAAAAAAAGAGGCCTCACCTCAAAGAAAGCTCTTGAAAGCACACATCTTATTTGCATCCTAAAACAATCATTTACAATGTTAGACACAATTTTATTATGACTTTACATCTTTTTTGCGCTGCTATTGCATCACTATTGTGAGACATTAGCAGTGCAAGAAAAACATCATGTTTCAAAATAGGCCTCAGTTCAGCAATATCAAGATACAGTTTCTTTCGAATATATATCTTTAGGATTGTGTAGGGAACGTAGAGAAGCAGAGACTTCTGTAAATGTCAAAGTTGTTGAAAAACTGTTTGTTTTTGAACCTTTTCCCTTGTCTTTTCTAATTTTTAAATACATGTTTTAATATTTTTTGAAATGTTTGTTCTTTGTTTTACAGATTGAAAGTATGAAAAAATATTTAAAAAAGGTAACAAGAATTATAAGGTAAATGTTTTCCACTCTTTTTACCCGCAATGCACTGCTGATGATGTCATTGACAGTATCTCTCATTTACTCTCTCTAGCTGTCTTTCTTTTTACATTATTCTCTGTTTACTTCCCTTATACTAACTCTTCTTTTTTTTTAAAAAAATATTTTTTTTAGTTCGCTTAAAGTTCGCGAACCGGTCAGCGAACTTGAAGCGAACCAAAAGAAATAGAGCTTGCCAGAGTGATAAACATTCTAGCAATTTTGTTTGAAAGGGGAGGTAGTTCTGAAAAGAACTGTTTTTTTTTGTTTTTGTTGTTTTATGTTTTTTTTGTAATTTTTTGAACATTTTTTGATTTTTTTGTATTTTTAGAACTGTTTTATGTTTTTTTTGTGTTTTTTAAGGAGGGGAGACAACAAAAAACAGGCTTTCAAAACGGCTCAACTGGAGCAAAAAAAAAGAAAATTACTTTTTGGGTGCATTAGGGCACTTATGATTTTCATATGCAATGTTCATGAGGTTGACACTCATGTTGCCATATGACAGCATAGCACCACAGTAAATACAAGACACCTTCATGTGCTGGAAGTTACGTTGGATGTTTGGCACAGTCTCTTGTGCCTCTCTTCCCGTCAAAGACAATGTGGATGTAGATCTTGCCACAGGAGTTGCCGTCGGATTGTCTTCAAGATCCCTCAACTCAGCCCGGCTGTAGTTCAAGGGATGCCACCTGCTCATGTGACGGTGCATTGTATAGTTCCCCATACTGTACTTCTTTTCTGTGCCTCTCGACAATCTGTGGTCACAGATGAGGCAGGTGGCATATTTTGCATTCACTTTCTTGGTTCCAGGAGGGATGGTGAAAAACTGCCAGATGAAACTGGTTTTTCGTTTAGAAACCCGGGGCAACTCATCAACAAATTGTTGTCCCTCTCTCTCCTCTTCTTCTTCTTCCTCATCTTCCTCCTCTCTGTTAGTCATAATTTGACTGGGTGGTCCTCTCTTCTTATGGGGAGGTGGAGGTGGTGGTGGGGGTGCACCAGCTGCAGCAACAATGGAAGCCATTGTGGATCTTCAGATAAATGGTCTTTCTCTCACCAAGATGAAAGTCAGAGTGAGGAAATAAGGAGGGGTTTACTTGATTTGGGGAAAACAAAAGTTCTGAGCCAATGAAAAGTGTTATTTTTAGGTCACATGACCTAGTCATACATCATTTGGAAACCAAAAGTGAAATGAACCAATGAGAAGTTTGATAAACAAGTCACATGACCTGTTCCGCTTACGTTACGCGGCGCGCGCCGCGTCCCAGATCGCTTCCGGTTCGCGGTCCGGAGCACTTCCGGGAGCGCTAACGCGGCGCGTCATTAGACGCATTACGCGATAACGTGATACGTCGCGCTTCCGCGGCGCGTCACTGTTCCGCTAACGTAACGTTGACCGGTTCGCGGACTAGATCGCGGCATCAAGATGAGCTAACGGAAAGCTTCCCGGTTCGCGAACTAGAAGCGAAGAAAAAAAATATTAAAAAAAAAATTATCAATAAACATCTAAATATATTTTGGGATTTAAAGAATAATACATTTTACAGCTACAGATGTTAGCTTTTAAAAAACCAATGAAATTCACTGAAAAAACCATAGGTTATAGACCATATATAGTTAGAAATTTGCATTTAAAAAACCATTGAAATTCAATGAAAAAACCATAGGTTATAGACCATATATAGTTAGGAATTCGCATTTACAAAACCTTATTTTACTCGCATAAAACCATTGAAATTCCATATATAGTTAGTTGCGCTAACTATATATCGCGCACCCGCAATCCACTGCTGATGATGTCACATATTACATCATTCATGACATGGTCAGTGACATCACTGATGACATCACTGATGACATCTCAAATGACATCACTGATGACAACATCCAGTGACTGTATGTTTCTGTGAAGTTAAAATATGTCTTACATATTGAAGAATGAGTGGATGTATAAGTGTCTGGATGAAGGATTTAGTAGGTGCATGACTGACTGTATGAGTGAGTGATTAAATGTGTCTCACTGAGTGCATGGGTTAGTGACTAAACTGTCTTAATTTGTGCATCATTATGTCTGTTGTTCTGTAAACTGTTGCATGTGTTGATAAGTAGCTATATGAGTAACTATATGGGTTATTGATTGGTTACCTTAGTATTTGTATGGGAGACTGAGTGTGTGTGTGGGTGGCTGGGAGGTGTATGACTCTGTGCATAGATGTGTGAGCAGTTGATTCACTAGAGGTATGGTTTCAAAAGTGCATGTGGTAACAGCTGTATGGGCGGTTGACTGTGTGCATGAGTGTATTGGTGAGTGAATGGATATCTCAGTGCTACATGTCAAAGTAAGTACATATGTAAAACACAGTACATGTGAGAGTTGACATATATAAATAACTGTGCATAAGAGCCAGTGAATGTGTGAGTGGCTGTATGGATCATTGTGAACTTGTATCAGGGATTGTATAAGAGAGTAAATATGTGTTAGTATATGTTTGAATAAGTAAAGTTTGTATAACTGTATAGTTGAGGAAATGGAGGTGTGATTGATTCTTTGCATGACTGACTAGGTGTGTGAGTAACTCCATGGATGAGTGACAGTCTGTGAGTGTCTGTTTACACTGATTGTATCTAAGGTTATATTAGAGTCTGAAGAGGTTCATCGTATTATCACATGAATGATATCATCAGTGATGTGATCAGTAATGTCAAATGAGATGTTATCAGTGATTTCATCAGTGATGTCATTTGAGATGTCATCAGTGATGTCATCAGTGATGTCACTGACCATGTCATGAATGATGTAATATGTGACATCATCAGCAGTGGATTGCGGGTGCGCGATATATAGTTAGCGCAACTAACTATATATGGAATTTCAATGGTTTTATGCGAGTAAAATAAGGTTTTGTAAATGCGAATTCCTAACTATATATGGTCTATAACCTATGGTTTTTTCATTGAATATATATATATATATATATATATATATATATATATATATATATATATATATATATATATTACCTACTGGCGGTCGCCAGTAGGTAGTTATAGTTAGGATTTTTTTCAATGTTAAATCTCAAAATTCTATTTGGAATAACTTTGGCACCGGTTGACGAATCTGCCTGAAAATTTCCTGAAAATGGCCTCGTCGAGCTCCGGTCCTTCCCTGAAGGTTTGGGGGGGATACGTCAAGCGGGGGCCGAGATAAAAGGGGGGTCCCAAAACGCATTTTCCCCATGTTAATTTCCATAGGGCGGTCAATTTCACTTTTAGCCCGAACGGCTGAATGGATTTACACCAAACTTGGCAAAATTGTAGGGACTTGTAGTCCGATGTGCCTTTGCTATGTCTCAAGATATGTGCTGCAGTGGATTTTGAGTAATTTAGGTTCAAAAAAATATATATATCTATAGGCGCTCTCCGGTGCGCGCACCGGAGTGCGCTCCTGGCGCGACACGCGACTTGCGCGCAGAAAGCTGATTGGCTCTTGGGTGTCTGTAAACATTCTAAACAGTCTGGAGCGGCTGCCATCTTGTGTCTCGGTAAAATCGAGACACAAGGGGTTTGAAAAAAAAAGGGGCAAATGACCATAAGGGGGAAGAGTAGACCCCCTCTGACCCCCTAGGTTTGATGTAGGGACTAAAATAGGGTCCTGCAGGGCATTAAACATTTTTTTTCGTTTTGCGCGGGGGAAGCGCATGGTACGCGCACCGGCGAAGCACGGGGAAAATCCAGGACCATATTTATGAAGGCCTTGCGCTGTTAGTTTTGCGCCTCCTGTGCGTCAATTTTTGTGACGCACCAGCGGTGTAAAAAAATGCGCATTGTTATGCAATATTTAGAAAGTGACGCATCTATCTAGATGCGTCACTTTTTAAATATAGTGCAACGAGGCACATTTTATTACACTGCTGGTGTTATGCGTCACTTTTCTGTGCGCACTCCTTATGACATTCCAGATGTGTCATATTTAATGTATGACGAATCATGTTGCAAGGAGTTACAGATACGTCAGTATTTCTGACATATCTGTAAACATAAAAGTGATGCGAGGCAGGTGCAAGATTTTGACGCAACAGCATCCTAAAAGTGACGCAGAGAAATCTTATAGATTTCAGTACGTCGTTATTACCAAGCTTTTTGCGGGGGAATGCCCCCTTTGCATACATTATACCTGACGCAGATATAATGTGGCGCAGAGTTTTAAAAAGTGACCCATGTACCTAGATGCGTCACTTTTTAAAAATGGCGTCAGGTATAATGCATGCAGAGGGGGTGTTCTCCCGCAAAAAGCTTTGTAATAGCGACGCAGTGAAATCTTTGAGATTTCACTGCGTCAGTTTTAGGATGCTGTTGCGTCAAAATCTTGTGCCTGCTTTACAGCAGGTGTTAGACTGAGGCAAGACCTTTCACATGCTGCTTTCCCCATTTGAAAGGACACATTACTGGAGTTGCGTCACTTTTGTGACGCACTCCAGCAATGCGTTACTTGGAATGTCATAAGGAGTGCGCACAGAAAAGTGACGCATCGCACCAGTGGTGTAAAAAAATGTGCCTCGTTGCGTTATATTTAAAAAGTGACGTATCTAGGTAGATGGGTCACTTTTTAAAATCAAGCGCCACATTATATCTGCGTGAGGTATAATGCATGCAGAGGGGGTGTTCCCCCACAAAAAGCTTTGTAATAGCGACGCAGTGAAATGTTTGAGATTTCACTGCGTCACTTTTAGGATGCTGTTGCATCCTTTAAATATAGTGCAACGAGGCACATTTTATTACACTGCTGGTGTGATGCGTCACTTTTCTGTCCACAGTCCTTATGACATTCCAGATGTGTCATATTTAATGTATGACGAATCATGTTGCAAGGAGTTACAGATACGTCAGTATTTCTCACATATCTGTAAACATGAAAGTGACGCGAGGCAGGCGCAAGATTTTGACGCAACAGCATCCTAAAAGTGACGCAGAGAAATCTCATAGATTTCAGTACGTCGTTATTACCAAGCTTTTTGCGAGGGATTGCCCCCTCTGCATACATTATACCTGATGCAGATACAATGTGGCGCAGAGTTTTAAAAAGTGACCCATGTACCTAGATGCGTCACTTTTTAAAAAATAGTGTCAGGTATAATGCATGCAGAGGGGGTGTTCCTTGCAAAAAGCTTGGTAATAATGACGCAGTGCGTCACTTTTAGGATGCTGTTGTGCCAAAATCTTGCGCCTGCTTCACAGCAAACCTTTCACATGGTGCTTTTTCCATGTGAAAGGACACATTACTGGAGTTGCGTCACTTTTGTGACGCACTCCTGCAATGCGTTACTTTTGTGTTTACAGATATGTCAGAAATACTGACATATCTGTAACTCCTTGCGAATTGATTAGTCATATATTAAATATGACATATCTGGAATGTCATAAGGAGTGCGTCCAGAAAAGTGACGCATCGCTGTTTTCACGTAGCGATGCGTCACTTTTCAGAAATGAGGCCTCCAGTTTATTCACTGTGTCATAACTTTCTTTTCTAACACTCACCTTCTTTCATTCCTCCTACTTCACTTCCTTTCACCTCTCATACCTTTCTGTTCTTTCTTACTCATTTTCCTTTCAATTATCAATGCACTATATTTCACTTACTCTTCATTTTTTAAGAATATAGCTCTTTGATGAGAATTGGAGGTAGTTCTGAAAAGAACTTTTGGTTTTCTTCTTTTAACTGAACAGGAACAAAAACAGGGAATAGAAACTGCTCAACAGGAGCAAAAAGAAAAGAAAAAAATTAGGGGTGGGAAGGGCAGCGATGGTTCTCCAATGCCCGAACCATGAGCAGGACACTTTGCTCCCCATAGGTGAGGAGTTTTTGCAGTATCTGCATCTGACGACCCCATGGTTAAATGCAGGTTGAATGTTTGCTACCTGCTCCTGTGATTGTTCTCTTCCAGAAGAAGTTGCTCCTCCTGTTGATGTAGAGGCCCCATCTCTGGGAACCTCTTGTGCCAGAGCCCTGACACTTTCCCGGGCAAAATTCTGGGGGTGCCTCCTCTCCACATGGCGAATAATGGTGAAGTTGCCAAAAGAGTATTTTTTTTGGGGGTTACCCCGTGACAGGACCTGTTTGCAGATCCTGCACTCTACTTTTGGTGCATTCACCTTCTTCTGGTCTGCTGGAAACTTAAAAAATTTCCAGATGAAATGTTCTTTGACCTTCGGCTGAGGAGGCTCTTCATCAATGAAATCATTGGAGTCATCTTCACTGCTGGATGGTCTGGCAGCCATGATTAATCAAGGAATATGGAGCAGCAAAAAAGGCAGGTCTTTCAGTCACAAAAGTGAAAGAAGAAGTGAAGGAAATGGGTGGGGATTTCATTCATTGTAAAAAAAAACTGTTAGCAACCAATGAAAAGTGTTATTTTAGGGTCACATGACCCGACGCGTTTACGCTGCGCGCTCCGGAGCACTTCCGGTGCGTTTACGCAGCGCGATCGTAGGCGCTTCCGGGGCGCAAACGTGGCGCGATCGTAGGCGCTTTTGCGTGCGTTTACGCGCCGCGAACGTAGGCGCTTCCGAGGGCACTTACGTTGCGCGCCGAAGTGACGTCATCAAACTTTTACAGAAATGCATAATCATTTTCCTTATTAAAAAAAACTAATTTTATTTGTATGGTACGAAATGTTTTGCATTATTATTAACTTTTCATTCATATTTTTTTTCACGAACGACAGTTGCGCTCTGGGTGCGCTTTCAGATGAGCTCACGGAAAAGCTTACAGGAGAGCTTAGCTGAAAGCTTCCCGGAGCGCGCACCCAGAGCGCAAAAGAAAAAAATTATATAAAAAAAATGAATACTTAAAAAAAAACAGCAAATTGTAAAAAAAAAAAAAAGGTTAGAAACTCGATATACAAAGGAATTAGCATTTAAAAAACCTATGAAATTCACTGAAAAAACCATAGGTTTCACACCAGTTATAGTTAGGAATTAGCATTTAAAAAACCTATTAAATTCACTGAAAAAACCATAGGTTTCACACCAGTTATAGTTAGCTGGAAATTTTACTGATATAAAACCATTGAAATTCCCACGTTATAGTTAGATGGACTCACTATAACTTGCGCGTGCAATGCACTGCTGATGATGGAAAGGGGCGACCACTCGGTCCCCCCGAACGTATGGCAGAGTGCCTCGATCCCCCCGGGAAGCCATTTTGGGCGGGAGGCGCGTCTCGGCTGGTATGCCCGAAGCGGCGTAGCCGGGGCGCGCTTTTTCCCGCCCTAGAGCGGGCTGGCCTAGACACTGACGCGGCTGGCCACGCCCTCGGGGCAGGCAGGGGCGGGTTTACACCCGCCCTGAAGACGGATAAAAGGAGAAGCAAGACCAGAAGACATCCTCTTGTTCCTGTGCTCTGAAGCTGCACCTCCTCGCTGCACGTGAGCTCGAGACGGAACGAAGAGCCAATTTTGAGCGTTTTAATCGTTCTTGTTTGTTTTACAGTTACTTCGCTGGAGAATGCCGAAGAAGGTGGGAAAGCGCATGACTACTGACCAGATGCTTCGTGTTCTCATGAAGGAGATGTCCGAGCTAAAGAAGCGGGTGGACGAGAATGAGGAAGGGGGTCCAAAACGTCCTTTGCCGGGAGCAGCCCCGGGAGGGAAAAACAAGAGGCCCAGGAGGGGGGCAGCGGGTGAAGACATCCGGGTCCCAGTGCCCCGCTCGAGGCTCCAACTCCCGTGCCGGAGGGGGGGAATCCTATTCCCGTTGTGGTCACCCCCGTGTCCGAGGATGATATGCCGCCCGAGTTGGAAGCACAATTGGCAGCGTGGTTGGGTAAAGGTAACGAGGGCGCCACGGCTGTCGATGCGCAGGCGCTGATGAAGCAATGGCGTGAGAAACGGGAAGCAGCCAAGGTGCCCGTGCCGGCTGCAGTAGGGGACAAGACACCAGGGACGATTGCGACCTCAGAGGCAGCGTCAGGTGCAGGTAAGCGGCCATTGCCGATCGCGAGGGATGAGTCAACACCCTCGCGGAGAGAAAGGTTGGGGCAACATGTTCCTTTGGCAATTAAGGAGAAGATTTGGGCGGGGGAGTATGTGAACATTTTCTCACTGCTTGTTGATCATTATGAGGTAGAGCATGTAAAGAGTCAGAAGGATCTCATGCATCCGAGTGTTTGGCGCGCAAAAATGGCCGCCTTTAAAGTGAATGAGAATATCGGCAATTGGGGCAATGCTTGGGGAATTTTTACATCAATCTTGGGGGAACGTAGACCTGAGTTGCTTTCCGAGTTCCCAATCTATCAATCACGAATCATGGGGTACTCGACATCGCACCAGGGTAATCATTGGTTCTGTTATGATAATCTGTTCAGAAAGGAAAAGGAGCATAATAAAAGTTTAACCTGGGATTGTTATGATGCCTTGACTTGGGATAAAATGAAGGAGTCAGGGATGTTAAAAATGCCGTTGGTGGGAAGTAATGTTGGCGAATCCTCCCGGCAATATGCGGGGACGCCCTTTCGATCAGGTACGGGTACCGACGAGTACTCGAAACCTGCCGGCAGTACCGGAAAAAAGGGTTTCTGCTTTAATTTCAACAGGGGTAAATGTACTAGACCCCAGGGATCGTGTAAATTCAAGCATGAATGTAGTGGTTGTGGGTCGTCCCATCCTGAGGCCTCGTGCAGAGCCAGAACGGGTGATAATGGGGGGAGAGGAGGTGCCAAACAGGTCTAATATAGTCCGAGGGGCGCCTTTACCTACCCCGATTGATACCCTGGCGATGATTCCCTGGCTCAGTGAATACCCGGATCGTACTTCTGCTGGGGTGCTGCGGAACGGTTTTTCGTATGGTTTCCGCATCCCGGTAGGGGACTTTCAGGGTGTGGAAAAGTGTAAAAATCAACTTTCCGTCCTGCAGCATACGACCGTGGTACAGGATAAGATCCGGAAAGAGGTGACTCGAGGTCGGGTCGCCGGCCCGTTTAGTGTACCCCCGGTCCAGAATTTTGTTTGTTCTCCCTTAGGGGTAGTCCCCAAGAAAGACCCCGGTGAGTTCCGACTGATTCACAATTTATCAGCTCCGCGAGGTCTTTCCGTAAATGATGCAATCAATCCAGAGGTGTGTTCGGTGCGGTACGCATCCTTCGATGAGGCCGTAGCCATTTTGAATCGCCTGGGGCCCGGGGCGCTGATGGCGAAGTCAGATATCGAGTCAGCGTTCCGATTGCTCCCGGTACACCCAGACGACCAGCGTCTCCTGGGATTCAGGTTTCAGGGTTGTTATTACATGGATAGGTGTATGCCAATGGGGTGCTCTATATCCTGTGCTTATTTCGAGAAATTCAGTAGTTTTCTACAATGGGTCTTCACAAAGAAAACAGGTTTCCAAGATGTAATGCACTACCTTGATGATTTTCTGTTTCTTGGGGCGGCCGGGGATTTTGAATGTGGCCGGGCCTTGGCCGAATTTTGTGTGTTAATGAAACAGTTTGGTGTGCCATTGGCGCCGGGTAAAACAGTGGGTCCTACGACTTGCCTCGAGTTTCTGGGGATCGAGTTGGACTCCATTGAAGGGTGTTTCCGTTTGCCAGCTGAGAAAGTGTTGAAGTTCAGGGCTGCGCTGCAAATGTGTATAAATGCATCAAAAGTTACGCTGCAACAATTACAGCAGTTGGTGGGACAGTTGAATTTTGCCCTGAGGGTAATACCAATGGCCCGCCCCTTTTCCCGTTCAATTGCCCAAGCGATGGTCGGCCTTAAAGAGTGCCATCATCGCACGAGACTATCGGCCGAGATCCGCCAGGACATGCGTATTTGGTTAGCATTTCTGGCGGACTTCAATGGTAGAATCGTCTGGAATGAACCAGCCGTGTCTTCCGAAGAGCTGGGGCTATGGACAGATTCAGCAGGAAGCATAGGTTTTGGCGCCATCTTCGGCACGAAATGGTCAGCACAAAGATGGCCGACATGGTGGCTTGAGAATGGTCTGACGAGTAATATTGCTTTCCTGGAGCTGTTTCCCATCTTGGTGGCCTTGAGAACATGGCCCGATGGGTTCAAGGATCACTCTGTCATATTTTGGTCTGACAATATGACCGTGGTCGAGTGCATCAATAGTCAGGCAGCACGTTGTAAACTGATTTTAAGACTGCTTAAGGAAATTGTTTTACTATGTATGCAATTGAACGTGCTATTCAGAGCAAAGCATGTGCCGGGGGTAATGAATCAGGCGGCTGATGCACTGTCTCGTTTTCAAATGCAGGCTTTTTCGGGTTTCCTCCCCTCAGCGGACCCAGAGCCGGCACCCTTTCCCGAAGCTCTCTGGTCTCTCGGTGCCCCGAACTTCGTCACCTCGTGGGAGAGAGTCTAGCACCAAGGACGAGGAAGGCATACGAAGGGGCGTTTCGGGCCTATTTAGCCTTTTTGGGGAGTGATAGAGAGCGACTTTGGGGTCACGAGGAAGGGGTAGTGAATTTCCTGATGTCCTTACGTAGGGCTGGGAAGTCGGTGGCTACGGCCCAGAGGCATCGTGCTGCCATTTCCTTTGTTGCCAGAGCGCACGCTATCCAGGACCCAATAGCGTCTTTCGTTGTACAGAAAGCGCTGCGTGGGTGGCAACGCCTTGAGGGTCGCAGAGTAGATGAAAGGCGCCCGATAGGTTTGGATAGATTGTCCCAGTTGTTGGCCACACTCCCGGCCACATGTTCATCTCAGTTTGAGGCGGTGCTGTTCCGAGCCGCTTTTACGCTAGCATTTCACGGAGCAATGCGGGTAAGCGAACTAGTTGCAAGGAACAAACTGGATGTGGCAGGGGGTTTGTGCCAGGAACACGTTCAGATCAGGGGAGAAACAATGACTGTCTCCTTTGTAAAATCCAAGACTGATCAAGATGGGATGGGTGACTGCGTCATCATACGCAGGATTCCTGGGTCCTCCATGTGTCCGGTAAAGTGTTTAGAGGATTACCTAGCACGAAGGGTGGCATCATGGGGGGGGACTTTGTTAAGACACGCTGACGCCACCCCACTGACGAAATTTCAGTTTCAGCAGGTGCTTGCGATGTCAATTGCCGCTGCGGGCTTGAACCCGGGCGAATTTGGGACCCATTCCTTTCGGATAGGGGCTGCTACGGAAGCTACAGCCAGGGGTCTTAATGTTGAGCAAGTGAAACGGGTGGGGCGTTGGTCCTCCAATTGTTACAAAAGATACGTGCGGTTGCACATGTTGTGAAGCTGTAATAATGTACTCACGCTTCTTGTTTTTGTTTGGTTTTCAGTTACGCAAGCCTACGAGGCGGGGCGGACTATGCAGTCGACCCTACACCGGGCCAGCGGTCAGACATCACCGGCTGTGAAAAAGGAGGTGTGGGTCGTGGGCCACTCATACGTGAGGCGTGCCGCAGACGTATTCAAAGCAGGTGACATGATTCACGTAGCTGGGGAATACGGGTACAGGATGTCCTTCTACGGAAGGGGCGGTCTCTGTATTGACCAGTTTCAAACATTTTTCGAGGGTTTGTTAGGGCGGACAAGGTCACCGCCGTCTATAGTTATAGTGCATGTTGGGGGTAATGATTTGGTCACCATCGGTAGACGACTACTCCTGGAGGCAATGCTTTCCACCGTAAGTTGGTTGGCGAGGAGAGTTCCGGGGTGCACGATTGCATGGTCCCATTTGATTCCACGAAAGGTGTGGCGGGGGGCTATCTCTATTCCTGCTTTGAACCATTCTGTTAGAAAGCTTAACAATAAAGTGAGTAGGTTGTTCCGTTCCAGGGCATTGCATTCTATTTCTCATAGCTGTATTAATGATGACAGTATGTATTCGGGGGATGGTGTGCATTTGTCTTGGGTGGGGAATGAGTTACTCTTAGGAGACTTCTGAGCATGGTTAAAATCGTTGAAACATGACCTTTAGGTAGGAGTTGTGTGGGGGGTCCGGATAGCCGGTCAACTATCCGGCCTGTGGCGGTAAGGTCATGATCGGTGAGCACTAATTGGAAGATCCCTATGAGTGGGCGTCACCCAACACGGATGGGAGCGCTCGGGGGAGGTGGCCTTTGGCCCCTCAACGGGGAGGCGGTCCCTTCTAAGGATGGGTCGCCGAAAGAAGAGGAAAGGCGGTCAAGGCCCCTTCCTGTGTAGGAGGGGTTACAGCCCCCTCCTGGGGAATTTCCCGGGGCCAGTGACATCTGCGACGGCAGATGCGGTAAGTTGTGTGGGGTTGGGGGGAGGTCTACGATACCTTCTAGATACCTCACACGAGTCTTCGAACGACCTTTAACTGGCGTCGAGTTGATAAGTGCCCCCGTCAAGTCAAGGGAAATTGGTAGTAGTTGCACTTGAGTACGCCTCAGTGCTGTCGCCCCTCCAAGTGGGGGGGGTATGTCTGGTTAGGGATCTTGACACCGGTTACGACCTTGCCGTTGGCCCTTAAACTTTAGGATGTACAATTTCAATATTTCAAGTAAATGTTTTGTAGGATGTTAGTTCGGCTAGGAGAACCTCTGTATTAGAGAATCTGTTAAGGTTAGCCAAACATCGCAATGTGGTATGAAATTGTACATTAATGTTTAAAATGTTTATAATTTTTGTTTTAATAAATACGGCCGGGAGGGTCACTCCCTCCCACTTCCAAAAACTTCAAGAACCGTTTCCGGTTTCCCTCCTTTGGGGATTGTGTTGAGAGGGGGTGGCGGGTATCTCAGCCATATGGAAAGGGGCGACCACTCGGTCCCCCCGAACGTATGGCAGAGTGCCTCGATCCCCCCGGGAAGCCATTTTGGGCGGAAGGCGCGTCTCGGCTGGTATGCCCGAAGCGGCGTAGCCGGGGCGCGCTTTTTCCCGCCCTAGAGTGGGCTGGCCTAGACACTGACGCGGCTGGCCACGCCCTCGGGGCAGGCAGGGGCGGGTTTACGCCCGCCCTGAAGACGGATAAAAGGAGAAGCAAGACCAGAAGACATCCTCTTGTTCCTGTGCTCTGAAGCTGCACCTCCTCGCTGCACGTGAGCTCGAGACGGAACGAAGAGCCAATTTTGACCCACCCACCAGCCCCTGATGACAGCAAGTGGTTTTGAACAAAGTTAATGGATAACTCTGATTTTCGTTTACAGGTTGTGGTATTATCGTGATGATTTTGAGTATGTAATAAAGAATGTCGATTTGTGGTACGTTTTGCAAATAAAGAAATTCTGCTTTAGTGTTCATTGGTAGCATGCTTTTAATGAAAGTATAGTTGCTACTGTGATTTTAGTTTAGTCATTTAGTTAGCATTGTCGTATTTATTTTGGTCGGGCGGTAAGGTCATGATCGGTGAGCACTAATTGGAAGATCCCTATGAGTGGGCGTCACCCAACACGGATGGGAGCGCTCGGGGGAGGTGGCCTTTGGCCCCTCAACGGGGAGGCGGTCCCTTCTAAGGATGGGTCGCCGAAAGAAGAGGAAAGGCGGTCAAGGCCCCTTCCTGTGTAGGAGGGGTTACAGCCCCCTCCTGGGGAATTTCCCGGGGCCAGTGACATCTGCGACGGCAGATGCGGTAAGTTGTGTGGGGTTGGGGGGAGGTCTACGATACCTTCTAGATACCTCACACGAGTCTTCGAACGACCTTTAACTGGCGTCGAGTTGATAAGTGCCCCCGTCAAGTCAAGGAAAATTGGTAGTAGTTGCACTTGAGTACGCCTCAGTGCTGTCGCCCCTCCAAGTGGGGGGGGTATGTCTGGTTAGGGATCTTGACACCGGTTACGACCTTGCCGTTGGCCCTTAAACGTTAGGATGTACAATTTCAATATTTCAAGTAAATGTTTTGTAGGATGTTAGTTCGGCTAGGAGAACCTCTGTATTAGAGAATCTGTTAAGGTTAGCCAAACATCGCAATGTGGTATGAAATTGTACATTAATGTTTAAAATGTTTATAATTTTTTGTTTTAATAAATACGGCCGGGAGGGTCACTCCCTCCCACTTCCAAAAACTTCAAGAACCGTTTCCGGTTTCCCTCCTTTGGGGATTGTGTTGAGAGGGGGTGGCGGGTATCTCAGCCATATGTCTTATTAAGCCAGTTAACCAATCAATTTTTAAAAACCATCCATTTAGACACTTATTTAAACATTTATTCTTCCATCAACTTTTACATATACATATATAAAATATATTTATTTTTCAGAAAGACACACATTCACTGGATGGTGTCATCAGTGATGTCATGAGTGATGTCACTGACCATGTCATGAGTGATGTAATATGTGACATCATCAGCAGTGCATTGCACGCGCAAGTTATAGTGAGTCCATCTAACTATAACGTGGGAATTTCAATGGTTTTATATCAGTAAAATTTCCAGCTAACTATAACTGGTGTGAAACCTATGGTTTTTTCAGTGAATTTAATAGGTTTTTTAAATGCTAATTCCTAACTATAACTGGTGTGAAACCTATGTTTTTTTCAGTGAATATATATATATATATATATATATATATATATATATATATATATATATATATATATATATATATATATATATATATATATATATATATATATATATTACCTACTGGCTATCGCCAGTAGGTATATATAGTTAGGATTAATTCCCTATGGGATTTTTGAAAATTCTATGTCTAATAACTTTAGCGTTTGTGTACGGAATCGGCTGAAATTTTCAGGAAAATGGCACATTTCGTTTCTGAGCAGCCCCTGAAAATTTGGTGGGTTTTCGTCAAGGGGGGGCTGAGAAAAAAGGGGGGTCTTAAAACGCGTTTTTCCCATGTTAATTTCCATAGGGCGGTTGGACTCACTTTTAGCTCGAACGGCTGAATGGATTTGCACGAAACTTGGCAAAATTGTAGGGACTGTTAGCCCGATGTGCCTTTGCTAGGTCTCAATATATGTGCTCCAGTAGTTTTTGAGAAATTAACGTTCAAAACAAGATATATATCTGTAACAGCGCTCCGGGCTGCGCTCCGGTCCGCTTACTTTTCGCGAAACGGAACTTTGCGCGCAGAAAGCTGATTGGCTCTCCGGTGTCTGTCAACATTCTAAACAGTCCGGAGCGGCCGCCATCTTATCTCTCGGTAGGATCGAGAGAGAAGAAGAGGTGAAAAACGAAGGGGGAATTTAATGAAAGGGGGCAAGGTATACCCCTCTTGACCCCCTAGGAATGTTGTTGGGGTTATTAAAGGGTCCCGTGGGGAAAATAAAAAAAAAATGATTTTTCACGGTAGAAGCGCTTCATGGGCCGCGAACTGGGCCGCAAACTGGTAGCGAAACGGGAATTCGCCATTTTGTGCTTCGTTTTAATTAAATTACTAGGTATAAGGGGGTGCGGGAGACGTATCCTAATCCCCTATGTTTCCTGAGGGTGGCTGAGGAGGCTCATATATGTTGATACATCTCTTCCAGCGGCTGTGCGTGAGCTTTTTTTTTTTTTTTTGCTGCGTGACGTTTGTTAACGTTCGATTCGATGGAAATCAGGAAGTGTTGACCGCCATTTTGTCACTGCGAGTAAATATTTTGTTATAAATGAATCCTTATTGATAAACATTGTCTGCGCCATCTTGCCTTTTTGTCCAATGCCACAATTTTGTCGTGCACGGCAGCCATTTTAGATGCCTTGACCAGGCCCACTCTCTGCACGCCGTCGATTCTCAGCACGGCTCCCCACCCTCGCAAGCATCTCCCCCACGCACTGGTCACCCCCGCTCTCTCTCTCATGCATTGGCCATATACTTCCCCCAATCTGCGCTGCTCTTCCCTGAGAATCACACCCTGTGCCCGCCTGACACCTCCCTTTCACCCTATTCACTACCGCACCCTCTGACACTCCTCTTCCTCTGTGTCCGATTGTCCAGGCCTGACCCAGGCTATCACCTAGCCCTGCGTATGTAGTTTATGGCCCCAGCTCTAGAGTATCCAGACATGCCAACCCTCCCGATTCAGGCGTGAGACTACTGATTTCAGTGCTAGTCTTTCGCCTCCCGATTCCTGCAAGGAAATATCCGAGGGCATATTACCAACAACTAGCGATAATTTTTGTCTCTAACTTGTTTAGAGACAAAACTTATCGCCGCACATCGGCGAATTTTATCGCACATACACCTTGCTATTAGCAAGGTTTATCGCAAATGCGATAAAAAACGGCCGCAATGCATGAATATCGCTGAAAAGTCAGCGATATTCATGCATTATCCAGCAAATGCTCTTAGCCATGTTATCCACCTTCCATTGGATAACATGGCTAAAAACTGCTCTGTGCGTGAGCTTTTTTTTTTTTTTTTTGCTGCGTGACGTTTGTTAATGTTCGATTCGATGGAAATCAGGAAGTGTTGACCACCATTTTGTCACTGCGAGTAAATATGTTGTTATAAATGAATCCTTATTGATAAACATTGTCTGCGCCATCTTGCCTTTTTGTCCAATGCCACAATTTTGTCGTGCACGGCAGCCATTTTAGATGCCTTGACCAGGCCCACTCTCTGCACGCCGCCGATCCTCAGCATGGCTCCCCACCCTCGCAAGCATCTCCCCCACGCACTGGTCACCCCCGCTCTCTCTCTCATGCATGGGCAATATACTTCCCCCCATCTGCGCTGCTCTTCTCTGAGAATCACACCCTGTGCCCGCCCGACACCTCCCTTTCACCCTATTCACTACCGCACCCTCTGACACTCCTCTTCCTC
Organism: Lissotriton vulgaris; assembly: GCF_964263255.1. Classification (NCBI taxonomy): domain Eukaryota; kingdom Metazoa; phylum Chordata; class Amphibia; order Caudata; family Salamandridae; genus Lissotriton; species Lissotriton vulgaris. The sequence continues at coordinate 28,980 of NW_028251242.1, forward strand.
TGTGTCCGATTGTCCAGGCCGGACCCAGGCTATCACCTAGCCCTGCGGATGTAGTTTATGGCCCCAGCTGTAGAGAATCCAGGTATACCAATCCTCCCGATTCAGGCGTGAGACTACTGGAAAGGGGCGACCATTCGGTCCCCCCGAACGTATGGCAGAGTACCACGATCCCCCCGGGAAGCCATCTTGGGCGGGAGGCGTGTCCCGGCTGGTATGCCCGAAGCGGCGTAGCCGGGGCGCGCCTTTTCCCGCCCTAGAGTGGGCTGGCCTAGACACTGACGCGGCCGGCCACGCCCTTCGGGGCAGGCAGGGGCGGGTTTACTCCCGCCCTGAAGACGGATAAAAGGAGCAACAAGCCAAGAGAACATCCTCTTGTTCCTGTGCTCTGAAGCTGCACCTCCTCGCTGCACGTGAGCTCGAGACGGAACGAAGAGCCAATTTTGAGCGTGGTAATCTTTCTTTTTGTCTTACAGATACTCTGTCGGAGAATGCCTAAGAAAGTCGGAAAGCGAGTGACTACCGACCAGATGCTGCGTATGCTCATGAAAGAAGTGACCGATCTGAAGAAGCGGATGGCGGATAGAGACGGGGAAGGGGGACCGAAACGACCTTTGGCAGGAGCAGCTCCTGGAGGAAAAGGCAAGAGGCCCAGAAGGGGAGCAGCTGGGGGGGACATCCCGGTTCCCGGTGCCCCACTCGGAGAGCCAACTCCGGTACCGATAGAGGGGAATCCGATTCCCGTGGTGGTCACCCCCGTGTCCGGGGAGGATATGCCGCCCGAGCTGGCAGCACAATTAGCAGCGTGGTTGGGGAAAGATAGCAAGGGCGCCACGGCTGACGACGCACGGGTGTTGATGAAGCAACTGCGTGAAACAAGGGAGGCGGCGAAGGCATCATCGCCAGTTATCACGCCGGCTGCGGCAGTAGAAAAACCAACAGGAACAGGTCCAGCCGCAGATACAGCTTCCGGTTCAGGTAAGCGGCCATTGCCGATTGCGAGGGATGAGTCTGCACCTTCACGAAGGGAAAAGTTGGGTCAACATGTCCCTCTGGCTATCAAGGAGAAGATATGGGCAGATGAGTATATAAACATTTTCTCGTTGCTTACCGATCATTATGAGACGGAGCATGTTAAGAGCCAAAAGGAGCTCATGCATCCGAGTGTTTGGCGCGCAAAGATGGCCGCCTTTAAAGTTGATGAAAACATTGGCACTTGGGGCAAGGCGTGGGGAATTTTTACCTCCATCATGGGCGAACGTAGGCCCGAGTTGCTGTCCGAATTGCCGATATATCAGACACGGATCATGGAATATACCGTATCATATGGGGGCAATCAGTGGTTCTGTTACGATAATATTTTTAGAAAAGCAAAGGAACACGATAAAAACTTGGGATTGTTACGATTCTGTTTCATGGTCAAAAATGGAGAGTACTGGTATGTTAAAAGTGCCATTAGTAGGGAGCAGCGGGGGTGAATCCTCCCGCCAATATGCCGGGACCCCCTTTCGATCAGGTACAGGTAACGAGTACCACTCGAGGCCGAACGGCAACGCAGGTAAAAGGGGGATTTGTTGGAACTTCAACAGGGGTAAATGTACGAGGCCCCAGGGGTCATGCAAATTCCGTCACGAATGTGGAGGGTGTGGGCAGCCATCCCATCCGGAGTCCATGTGCAGAGCCAAAACGGGTGATAACGGGGGTAAAGGAGGCGCCAAGCAGGTCTGAAATAGTCCGAGGGGCGTCTTTACCTACTCCGGTTGATACCATGGCAATGATTCCTTGGCTCAGCGAATACCCGGATCACGCTTCCGCTGGGGTGTTGCGGAACGGGTTTTCATATGGTTTCCGCATCCCAGTGGGGGAGTTTCAGGGTGTAAGAAACTGTAAAAATCAAATATCGGTCTTGCAACATACGACCGTGGTACAGGAAAAGATTAGGAAGGAGGTTATTTGAGGTCGAGTCGCCGGTCCATTTGATGAGCCACCATGTGCTAACTTTGTTTGTTCTCCTTTGGGGGTGGTCCCTAAGAAGGACCCGGGTGAGTTCCGACTGATACATAATTTATCAGCCCCACGTGGTCTGTCCATAAATGATGCAATAGACCCGGATGTGTGTTCGGTGCGGTACGCATCTTTCGATGAGGCCGTTGCCATGTTGAATCGCCTAGGGCCCGGGTGTGCTGATGGCGAAGTCAGATATTGAGTCAGCGTTCCGGTTGCTCCCGGTACACCCAGACGATCAGCGTCTCCTTGGTTTTATGTTTCAGGGTCAGTATTACATGGATAGATGTATGCCAATGGGTTGCTCTATTTCTTGTGCCTATTTCGAAAAGTTCAGTTGTTTTCTGCAATGGGTCTTCACAAAGAAGACGGGTTTACAGCATGTCCTGCATTATCTCGATGACTTTTTGTTTCTGGGGGCGGCCGGGGTTCCGGAATGTGGACAGGCTTTGAATGAATTTTGTACCGTAATGAAGCATTTCGGTGTGCCATTGGCACCAGGTAAGACTGTGGGTCCCTCAACCTGCCTCGAGTTCCTGGGGATCGAGCTCGACTCTGTGGAAGGTTGTTTTAGATTACCTAGAGAGAAGGTGATTAGATTCAGGGCAGCCCTGGAAGCTTGTATTAGCGAGTCCAAGGTCAGGCTGCATCAGTTACAACAATTGGTGGGACAGCTGAATTTTGCCCTGAGAGTCATGCCGATGGCCCGCCCCTTTTCCCGCTCGATCGCTCAGGCCATGGTCGGCCTGAAGGAGGGTCATCATCGCACAAGGTTATCGGCTGAGGTTCGTCAGGACATGCGCATTTGGTTGGCATTTCTGGCGGATTTCAATGGTCGAATGGTCTGGAACAAACCGGCGGTGTCCTCCGAGGAGCTGGGGCTGTGGACAGATTCGGCAGGGAGCACTGGTTTTGGTGCCATATTCGGCACACGATGGTCGGCTCAAAAATGGCCGTTATGGTGGCATGAGTGTGGACTGACAAGAAACATTGCCTTTTTGGAACTTTTTCCCATTCTTGTGGCCCTGAAAACTTGGCCCGAGGGGTTCAGAGATCACTCTGTGGTGTTTTGGTCTGATAACATGACCGTGGTTGAGTGTATCAACAGCCAGGCAGCACGATGCAAATGGATTCTGAGATTGCTCAAGGAAATTGTGTTATTGTGTATGCAGTTGAACGTACTATTCAAAGCAAGACATGTCCCAGGGGTAATGAATAAGGCGGCTGATGCGCTTTCTCGTTTTCGTATGCAGGCCTTCTGGGGTTTTCTGCCCACAGCGTACCCGGTGGCGGCATCCTTTCCCGAAGCTCTCTGGTCTCTCGGTGCCCCGAATTACAGAACCTCGTGGGAGAGAGTTTAGCACCCAGGACGAGGAAGGCATACCAAGGGGCGTTCCGATCCTACTGGGCCTTTGTGGGGGATACTAGGAAGGAGCTTTGGGGCCAGGAAGAATTAGTGGTAGATTTTCTGCTGTCCTTACATCAGGCAGGCAAATCAGTGGCTACGGCCCAGAGGCATCGGGCCGCCATTTCCTTTATGGCAAGGGCTCATGGGATCCAGGACCCGACTGCGTCTTTCGTTGTGCAAAAAGCGCTACGTGGGTGGCAACGCCTTGAGGGTCGCAGAGTAGATTAAAAGGCGCCCGATAGGTCTGGATAGGTTGGCTTTGTTGTTATCTGTACTTCCTGCAACATGTTCATCTCAGTATGAAGCAGTGTTATTCCGAGCCGCTTTTATGCTAGCATTCCATGGGGCTATGCGGGTGAGCGAACTAGTGGCGAGGAACAAGCAGGATACCATGGGGGGACTGTGCCGAGAGCACGTTCAGGTCAGGGGGGAGACAATGACTGTCTTGTTTGTCAAGTCCAAGACCGATCAGGGTTCGATGGGGGACTGCATAGTGATACAAAGGATTCCCGGGTCGTCCATGTGCCCGGTGAGTTGCATTGAGAAATATTTAGCGCAAAGGGTGGCAGCATGGGGGGGGACCTTGTTAAGACACGCTGACGCCACCCCACTGACGAGGTTTCAGTTTCAGTGGGTGCTTACGATGTCGATTTCTGCCGCGGGCCTGAACCCCGGCGAGTTTGGGACCCATTCCTTTCGGATAGGGGCTGCTACTGAGGCTACAGCCAGGGGTCTGAATGTTGATCAAGTAAAGCGTGTGGGGCGTTGGTCCTCGAATTGTTATAAAAGGTATGTGCGGTTGCACATGTTGTGAAGCTGTAATGATGTACTCACGCTTCTTGTTTTTGTTTGGTTTCAGTTACGCAAGCCTACGAGGCGGGGCGGACTGTGCAGTCGACCCAACACCGGGCCAGCGGTCAGACATCACCGGCTGTGAAAAAGGAGGTGTGGGTTGTGGGCCACTCATACGTGAGGCGTGCCGCGGACGTATTCAAAGCAGGTGATATGATTCACGTGGCTGGGGAATACGGGTACAGTGTGTCCTTCTACGGAAAGGGCGGGCTCTGTATTGACCAGTTTCAATCATTTTTTGAAGGTTTGTTAGGGCGGGCGAGGTCACCGCCGTCTATAGTCATAGTACACCTTGGGGGCAACGATTTGGTGACCACTGGTAGACGACTTCTTCTTGAGGCGATGCTTTCCACTGTAAGTTGGTTAGCGAGAAGAGTTCCAGGGTGCACAATTGCATGGTCCCATATGATCCCACGAAAAGTGTGGCGGGGGGCGTTCTCGGTTTCTGCTCTGAATCATTCAGTAAGGAAAATTAATAATAAAATGAGTAGATTGTTCCGTTCCAATATACTGCATTCTATATCGCATGGTTGTATTACAGGGGACAGTATGTATTTAGGGGATGGTGTCCATTTGTCCCGGGTGGGGAACGAGTTACTCATAGGAGACCTGATAGCTTGGCTAAGGACTTTATGTCATGACCTTTAGGCAGGAGTGTTGTGGGGGGTCCGGATAGCCGGTCAACTATCCGGCCTGTGGCGGTAAGGTCATGATCGGTGAGCAGTAATTGGAAGATCCCTAGGGGTGGGCGTCACCCATTACGGATGGGAGCGCTCGAGGGAGGTGGCCATTGGCCCCTCAACGGGGAGGCGGTCCCTTCTAAGGATGGGCCGCCGAAAGGAAAGGAAAGGCGGTCAAGGCCCCTTCCTGGGTAGGAGGGGCTACAGCCCCCTCCTGGGGAATTTCCTGGGGCCAGGACATCTGCGACGGCAGATGTGGTAAGTTGTGTGGGGTTTGGGAGGGGGTCTACGCTACCTTCTAGATACCTCACACGAGTCCTCGGACGACCTTTAAATGGCGTCGAGTTTATTGGGGCCCCCGTCAAGTCAAGGGAAATTGGTAAATGCACTTGAGGTACGCCTCTGTGCGGTCGCCCCTCACAAGTGAGGGTGATATGTCTGGTTTAGGGATCTTGACACTGGTTATGACCTTGCCGTTGGCCCTTAAACGTTAGGATGTACAATTTCAATTTAAAGTTTTGTAGGATGTTAGATCGGCTAGGAGAACCTTTATATTAGAGAATATGTTAAGGTTAGCCAAACATCGCAAATGTGGAAATGAAATTGTACATTATTATGAAACTGTTATTTTAACGTTTTAATTTTGTTTCGTATTTTAATAAATACGGCCGGGAGGGTCACTCCCTCCCGTCTTCCAAAAAGTCCAGAACGTTTCCAGTTTCCCATCATTGGGGATTGTGTTGAGAGGGGGTGGCGGGTATCTCAGCCATATGATTTCAGTGCTAGTCTTCCGCCTCCCGATTCCTGCAAGGAAAAACCCGGGGGGATATTACCAACAACTAGCGATAATTTTTGTCTCTAACTTGTTTAGAGACAAAAATTATCGCCGCACATCGGCGAATTTTATCGCACATAAACCTTGCTATTAGCAAGGTTTATCGCAAATGCGATAAAAAACGGCCGCAATGCATGAATATCGCTGAAAAGTCAGCGATATTCATGCATTATCCAGCAAATGCTCTTAGCCATGTTATCCACGTCCCATTGGATAACACCTGCTCAGGGCAGGTGTTAGGTTTTGGAAATATTCGCGCTTAGCGCGAATATCTCCAAAAGTTGGTAATAGGAGATAGCGATGGTTAGGGACTGTTTCCAGTCGCTAAAATCTTGGCACGCCCACTTTGCATGTCATTAGTGATAAATATCACTGACATGCAAAGCGGGGCCCAAGATGGTCGCTATCTCGTTTTAGCTGTCACTAACTGGTGTTAGCGACAGCTTGGTAATAGGGAGATAATTTGATCTCTTTTTTTTTGGCTTTTAAAGCCAAAAAAGCGGATATAAACCCCCTTGATAATATGCCCCATGATTTCTCGGGGGTTTCAGCTGACAGGGCTTGGTATTGTGTTACGTGCTAATTCTTCCAGGAAACGTCAGAGGGTCGATGCAGGGGTTCTAGAAGGGGTGATAAACCATTTAAGCCTCATGAACAAGCGCATGGTCTTTTAAAGATTTGTGAAGTACTCGGGGCGGCGGTGTGTGTGTGCCCTCTTTCAGGAGCGGGCGGGGGGGGCACTGCCAGCAACTTGCCAGGCCAGGCAGTGTTCAACACGTGCATCACCCTTTCTCTGCCTGCTATTGCGCTCCATGCTTCGGAAAGGTAAGAAAAAGAACGTGCATTTGAGTTTGAAATGTCCGATCCTGTAGCAGTACACTTGCAAAGCCCACACATGACAATAACCCGATTCAAGGCCCCATTCACCCGATTTTTTAAAAATATATAGCACTCCAACAAAGTTGGATTTTAAAACTTTATTAACTTTTAAATATAACGAACGCAACAAAAACTGTAAATATATTTAAACATTTTTTGAAATTAACCAGAACTATAACGATAACAACAACAACAACAATAATATAACTTTTATGCCTAAATTACGCAAACATTTAGCTAATCTGCTAAAGGGGGGAGTCGCCATTTCTTTACAATAATCAATAATGAAAAATCAACATCAATAGGGTTGTCCGTTTTCTCGATGCAGCACTATAGTGCAACATACACAGCACCTGGGGTGTCAAGAGTGAACAGGTCCTACCTGCTTAACCAATGACTGACAAATGCTATATTAAACACTTACTATGTATAATACTTGCGTTCACAATAGTTTTACTTTATAAAACAGAACAAAAGATGTCCCCTGTAAGTAAACCCATATTAGCTGTTTCAGTTATTGAACATCCTAAGGTTTTATGACATGGGGAACAGTGGTGATATCCTGGGCGGGTGATGGAAAAACATCTACAAAGAAAACTATTACTATAACGATAACAACAACAATAATATAACTTTATTAACTTTTAAATATAACGAACGCAACAAAAACTGTAAATATATTTAAACATTTTTTGAAATTAACCAGAACTATAACGATAACAACAACAACAACAACAATAATATAACTTTTATGCCTAAATTACGCAAACATTTAGCTAATCTGCTAAAGGGGGGAGTAGCCATTTCTTTTGATATTTTTGATAATTCATCCGTAGCCTCTCTAATCTCCATTACAATATGTTTCTTGCTGTCGCTAGCTGATGAAAAAACTAAAGTGATAACTTCCTCATCCTTATTTTGTCTTTCTTTGTTCCTTAAGATGTTATCTGTGTCAACCTCTTCCGAGAATGCTGATGCGTTAGGGATTTCCTTGTGTTTCTTAATAGCATTGGTGTCTGCACACTTCTTTGTCAATTCTGTGAACATGATAACTGCTTCATAAACAGACGATATCTTTGTTTAGTCATTAGTGTTAAGTGTGTCTGAAACTACAGTGCCCTTCTGTTTTTCTTTCTTCAGGCTCTACAGAGTTTTGTGTGTTGTTCTTTTGAGCGACAATTATTCCAGAGGTTTCAGGTTTACTTGTTTTGTCCTGCAGTGAGTTAACAGCTTTAGAGACTTCATGTTTATTTGCTATGTCCTGCTGTTCGTCAACTGCTTCAGAGACGTCAGCCTCATTTGTTATGTTTGACTAGATCCTGGACCTGCCCGGCCGCGCCCAAAATGGCGCCGGTGTAAATGGGACTCGTAACTGCTTGTTGTGTACTGGTTGCCCAACCTTGATATCATGAGATACATATGCAGTTTTGAAGCACATGGCGGAGGCTCGTCTGCTGTAGTGGGGCGCCCCTTTATCGTTTCAGTCGCCATTCCGCCCGCTTTTGCTACACTGTGCATTTTCCGCCATTCAGCTGTTTACCGCCCGCTCTTACGGCTACAGCGTCTCGCTCACCATGTAGTTGAGTTGCTCCCACTCTTGCGGTGCAGCGATAGGCGGCTGCCACAGGACTCTTAAAATGGCGGCCGGCTCTTCGGATTTGGGCCTGGTCCAGTAAAATGGCCCTGGGACACCTTGGAACTCGGACGCTTGTCTGCCAGGGCTTGGGTTCCATTCTCGAAAGCGTCCCCTCAGCCTTGAAGATTGTACAAAAGTCTTGGGGGCCGTCGACTCCCGCAGGCTTCCGGTGGGGAGCGGCTGCCATGATTGCTTGCGGAATGGCCACGACGGAGCTACGAGATGGTGGTGCTCTCATGGTGACGCCAGCTTCAGTCTGAAACATCCAGAAACAAGGTGGGGCTTTCATCGTTTGGGAAAAAAATGTTTTAATCCAATGAAAAGTGTTATTTTTAGGTCACATGACCTAGTCTTACATCATTAGGAAAACAAAAGTAAAATGAACCAATGAAAAGTTTTATTAACAAGTCACATGACCTGTTATGCTTACGTTACGCGCTGCGCGGCGCGCTCTGGATCGTTTCCGGGAAGCTGCGCCTTGCGCACCGGAGCACTTCCGGGTGCGCTAACGCGTCGCGTCATATGACGCATTACGCGACAATGCAGGTCCAGAATATAGTCAAAATGTCTCCACCAACCAGCGGTCGGAATACAACCGCTTTCAGCAGTCAAAAAAGTTCGGTTAAATCTTAAGAGCGGGAGCAACTCAACTACATGGTGAGCGAGACGCTGTAGTCGCAAGAGCGGGCGGTAAACAGCTGAATGGCGGAAGAGGCACAGAGTACCAAAAGCGGGCGGAATGGCAACTAAAACGGTAAAGGGGCGCCCCACGACAGCGTGTCTTCAGGTCAAACGGATTGTGGGACAAGGTCCAGAATGGAAGAGTCATCAAAGGGGAAAAATTTCGCCGGACCCCGGGAGCCGGCCACCTATGCCGGGGGCGATCTCAGGCCACACCAGGGCAACACGACTTGGGGAGGGGGCAGGAGCCAAGCGCCCCCTCTCAGTCCGCGCCATCTCACCGCCCCTCGGGGGCCTCCGTCAAGCGGTTTAGGGAGACACCGTATCACATTGTTTTCCAATGCAGTCAGGTCCACAAACGGACCCCACTTACTTTGAATAGTGAAGCTGCAGCAGGTGCAAATAAGGTTTAAACAGTGTTACAAGCACTGCTTAGAACTCTGAAGTATGGCACTCAACATCCAGGACTTATGCCATTTGTGTAAGGCAGTGACATCGAAGCAACTCAGGGACAGAAAGCATGAACGAACATTCACGTATGAAAATCTTATTTGGGGAAGGGGTAGAATCCAAACGCCCCCTCCCAGTTCGCGCCACTACACCGTATGTGAAAAATCTGAAGCCATCATTCTACAAACTCTCAACGCTTGCTATCAGTGCACGAGTTTCATGCTCGATCGATTGAGCTAGCCGGATCGGGCAATAAAAAGTATAAAATAGTTATGTAAATAGTTATTTAATAAAATGTTTTACCCTGTTTCTTTGCTGGTGTGTTGTCTATATTTATATTTGCATAGGGTTTGTCGTTATTTTGGGCGGGGTGGGTGGCGGAGTCGAGCTGTCTTGCAGCCCTCATGGTGTGGAGCTCAGTTCATTTCACTATTTTTGTATTTCTCATGAAGGGTTGTTCCTAATGTTTGTATTTTACCGAGGTCAAAAAGAGATCGAATTAGTGGTCTACTGATTTTGCTCGATTACTTTTATTTTTTTACACGATTTTTCACTATCTGCAAAGACTAAACAGAGTATTGCGACTTTGTGCTTGTTTGTAAATAGAGAATGATCCAAAGAGAACCAATTCTAAAACAGTAAATGCTTGGATAACAATCAATCAAATGGAGAGACAAGCAGGTACGACGGATTACAACGGGGGTAAAGGTCTGCGTTAACTACCCTTCACTATCTGCAAAGAGAGAGTACTACTAAGAGAAAAGAGGGGAGTGGGGGGGGGCAGCGTTCAAAGCACATCAGCGTGCATAAACACGAAAACGTTTTTACCTATCACGTACTTGACATTTGACAGCTTTTGATATTTGCTATTAAAAAAACATTGAAATTCACAGAAAAAACCATAGGTTATAGTCGATATATAGTAAGGAATTTGCATTTACAAAACCTTGAAAATTCAATGAAAAAACCATTGGTTTTAGGCCATATATAGTTAGGGATTTGCATTTACAAAATCTTATTTTACTCGCATAAAACCATTGAAATTCCATATATAGTTAGATGCGCTAACTATATATCGCGCACCCGCAATCCACTGCTGATGATGTCACATATTACATCATTCATGACATGGTTTTATCTTGGCCCCCGCTTGACGAATCCCCCCCAAACTTTCAGGGAAGGACCGGGGCGCCGCGAGGCCATTTTCAGGAAATTTTCAGGCAGATTCGTCAACCGGTGCCAAAGTTATTCCAAATAGAATTTTGAGATTTAACATTGAAAAAAATCCTAACTATAACTACCTACTGGCGACCGCCAGTAGGTAATATATACATATATATATATATATATATATATATATATATATATATATATATATATATATATATATATATATTCACTGAAAAAACCATAGGTTATAGACCATATATAGTTTGGAATTCGCATTTACAAAACCTTATTTTACTCACACAAAACCATTGAAATTCCATATATAGTTAGTTGCACTAACTATATATCTCGCACCCGCAATCCACTGCTGATGATGTCACATATTACATCATTCATGACATGGTTTTGGAAGGCGGGAGGGAGTTACCCTCCCGGCCGTATTTATTAAAAATATGAAACAAAATTAAAACATTAAAATAACAGTTTCATATCATGTACAATTTCATATCCACATGTTCATTGGCTGACCTTAACACATCTCTAATACAAAGGTTCTCCTAGCCGATACTAAACATCCTGCAAATGCATTTCTCGAAATTGAAATTGTACATCCTAACATTACGGGCCAACGGCAAGGTCGTAACCGGTGTCAGATCCCTAATACCAGAACTCCCCCCTCACTTGTGAGGGGCGGTCGCACAGAGGACTGTACCTTTGTGCCTACTTCCAATTTCCCTTGTCTTTAGCGGGGGCCCCCTGTTAACTCGACGCCATCTTAGTGGCCGTCCGAGGACTCGTGTGAGGTGTCTAGAAGGTAGCGTAGACCCCCCTCCCACCCCACACAACTTACCACATCTGCCGTCGCAGATGTCCTGGCCCCGGGAAATTCCCAGGAGGGGCCCGCAGCCCCTCCTCCCCAGGGAGGGGCCTATGGCCGCCTTCCCTTTCGGTGTCCCCATCCTTAGAGGGGACCGCCTCCCCGTTTGAGGGGCCAATGGCCGCCTCCCCCCGGGCGCTCCCATCCATAATGGGTGACGCCCCACCTCTAGGGATCTTCCAATTACTGCTCACCGATCATGACCTTACCGCCACAGGCCGGATAGTTGACCGGCTATCCGGCCCCCCCACAAAACCTCCTACATAAAGGTCATGGCTGCAAACTCTTTAACCAGGCTACGAGGTCTCCTATGAGTAAAGAATTCCCCACCCGGGACAAATGGACCCCATCTTCTAGATACATATCGTCCCCCCTGATACATCCATGAGGAATCGAATGCAATGTACTTGTACGGAACAGTCTACCAAGTTTGTTATTCACTTTCTTCACCAAATGATTTATAGCAGACACAGAATTAGCCCCCCGCCACACCTTCCGTGGAATCATATGGGACCATGCAATCGTGCACCCCGGAACCCTTCTCGCCAACCAACTTACTGTGGATAATATCACCTCGAGAAGTACTCGTCGACCAGTGGTCACCACATCATTGCCCCCAAGATGCACTATGATTATAGATGGCGGTGACCTTGTCCGCCCTAACAAACCCTCCATAAAAGTTTGGAACTGGTCAAATCAGAGCCCGCCCCTTCCGTAGAAGGTCACCCTGTACCCGTATTCCCCAGCCATGTGAATCATGTCACCTGCTTTGAATACGTCTGCGGCACGCCTCACGTATGAGTGGCCCACGACCCACACCACTCTCTCCTCAGCCGGTTATCTTTGACCGCTGGTTCCCAGGTGTCGGGTCGACTGCACAGTCCGCCCCGCCTCGTAAGCTCGCGAAACTGTAAAACAAACAAAAAAAAGAAGCGTGAGTGCATGACATTAGCTTCACAACATGTGCAACCGCACATACCTTTTGTAACAATTCGAGGACCAACGCCCCAACTGTTTCACTTCTTCAACACTCAGACCCCTGGCTGTAGCCTCTGTAGCAGCCCCTATCCGAAAGAAATGGGTCCCAAACTCGCACGGGTTCAAGCCCGCAGCTGCGATTGCCATTGCATGCACCCGCTGGAACTGAAACCTAATCAGTGGGGTGGCGTCGGCGTGCCTCAGCAAGGTTCCCCCCCATGATGCCGCCCTCTGCACCAAATACTCCTCAACGCATGCAACCGGGCACATGGGAGATCCGGGAATCCGCTGGACTACTACACTGTCCCCGATCGCTCCCTGATCGGTCTTGGACCTGGCAAATGAGACTACCATTGTCTCCCCCTTAATTTGGACGTGCTCTCGGCACAGACCTCCCTCCGTATCCTGCTTGTTCCTTGCTACCAGTTCGCTTACCCGCATAGCCCCATGGAATGCTAATGCAAAAGCGGCCCGGAATAGCACTGTCTCTGATTGAGATGAACATGTTGCAGGGAGTACGGACAGTAACAGGGCCAACCTTTCCAGACCTATCGGGTGCCTCTCATCCACTCTGCGACCCTCAAGGCATTGCCACCCACGCAGCGCTTTTTGTACCAGAAAAGACGCTGTGGGGTCCTGGATACCATGAGCCCGTGCCATGAAAGAAATGGCGGCCCGGTGCCTATTGGCCGTAGCCACTGATTTGCCTGCCTGATGTAATGATAACAGAAAATTCAGGACATACTCCTCTTGGCCCCAAAGCTCCCCCCTAGCAGAACCCAAAAAGGACCAATAGGAACGGAACGCCCCTTAATATGCCTTCCTTGCCCTGGGTGCTAGACTCTCCCCCACGAGGTTTTGTAGTCCGGGGCACCGAGAGACCAGAGAGCTTCGGGAATGGTGCCGCCACCGGGTCCGCTGTGGGCAGAAAACCCCAGAAGGCCTGCATACGGGAACGAGAAAGCGCATCAGCTGCCTGATTTAACACCCCTGGCACATGTCTTGCCCTAAAATGGACGTTTAGTCTCATACACAGCAGAACAATTTCCTTCAGCAATCTCAAAATCCATTTGCAGCGTGCTGCCTGACTGTTGATACACTCAACCACGGTCATATTATCAGACCAGAACACCACAGAGCGATCACAAAACCCCTCAGGCCATGTTTTTAAGGCCACCAAACTAGGGAACAGTTCCAGAAAACCAATATTACCTGTGAGCCCACTCACGTGCCACCATGACGGCCATGTTCGTGCTGACCAGTGATTACTAAATATGGCGCCAAAGCCCACACTCCCTGCCGAGTCTGTCCACAACCCCAGCTCCTCGGAGGAAACCGCTGGTTTGTTCCACACGACACGACCGTTGAAATCCGCCAGGAATGCCAACCATATGCGCATGTCCTGGCGAACCTCTGCCGAGAGCCTTGTGCGGTGGTGCCCTTCTTTAAGGCCAACCATGGCTTGAGCAATAGAGCGGGAAAAAGGGCGAGCCATTGGTATCACTCTAAGGGCAAAATTCAGCTGACCCACAGTCTGCTGCAACTGATGCAAATTTACCTTCGTCTCGCTAATACATGTTTCCAGCGAGGCCTTAAATTTCATTACCTTTTCCTTGGGCAACCGGAAGCACCCCTCTTCGGAATCGAGCTCTATTCCAAGAAACTCGAGCGAAGTAGACGGCCCCACTGTCTTACCTGGTGCCAATGGCACGCCAAAGCGTCTCATGAGATCACAAAATTCATTCAAAGCCTGTGCACCTTCCGTGTCCCCGGCTGCCCCCAGGAACAGAAAATCGCCAAGATAGTGCATAACATGCGTAAACCCCGTTATTCTTGTGAACGCCCATTGCAGAAAACTACTGAATTTCTCAAAATACGCACAAGAGATGGAGCAACCCATTGGCATACATTTATCCATGTAATAGCGTCCCTGAAACATGAAAACAAGGAGACGCTGATCATCTGGGTGTACCGGGAGCAACCGGAACGCTGACTCGATGTCTGATTTGGCCATCAGCGCTCCGGGCCCCAGGCGATTCAACATGGCGACGGCCTCATCAAAAGATGCGTACCGCACCGAACAAACTCCCGGGTTAATCGCATTGTTCCCCGAAAGACCCCTCGGAGCTGCAAGTTATGTATCAACCTGAATTCCCCTGGGTCCTTTTTGGGGACTACTCCCAGAGGCGAGCAAACAAAATTAGCAACTGGCGGTATGTCATATGGTCCGGCAACCCGACCCCGGGTCACCTCTTTCCCAATCTTTGCTTGTACCACCGCCGTATTCTGCAGAACCGACAGTTGGTTCCTACATTGTGGTTTACCCTGAAAATCCCCCGCCGGGATGCAGAAACCATACGAAAAACCATCTCGCAACACCCCAGCGGAGCTATGATCCGGGTATTCGTTCAGCCAAGGAATCATTGCCATGGTATCAACAGGGGTAGGGAGAGGGGCCCCTCGGACTATTGCAGACCTGTTTGGCGCCCCCTCTACTTCCCGTGTCACCCGTTTTGGCTCTGCACATGGTCTCGGGATGCGAGGACTGCCCGCACCCTGTATATTCATGCCTAAACTTGCATGACCCCTGGGGCCTAGTATATTTGCCTCTGTTAAAGCTCCAGCATGCCCCTTTTTTACCTGAGTTGCCATTATTCCTTGTGTGCTGATCATTGCTTGATCCCGCCCGAAAGGGCGCCCCAGACGAGTGGCAGGAAAACTCGACCCCGTTTCCCCCCAACGATGGCGACTTCGCCATGCATGACTTCTCCATTTTCTGCCAGGAAATGGAGTCGAAACAATCCCACGTCAGAGATGTGTCGTACTCCTTGGACTTACGAAATATGCTATCGTAACAAAACCATTGATTGCCACAATATGTCTCAGCAAATTCCATGATACGTGTCTGATACACGGCTAATTCCACCAACATTTCGGGCCTACGTTCCCCCATAATTGCAGTGAACATTCCAAACGCTCTGCCCCAATTGCCTATCGATTCATCAACTCTGAAAGCGGCCATCTTGGCGCGCCAAACACTAGGGTGCAGAAACTCCTTTTGACCTTTTACATGCTCAATCTCATAGTGATCGGTCAGTAAGGAAAACATGTTTACATATTTATCAGCCCATATCCTTTCTTTTACCTCCATCGGGATATGCTGAACAACTTTCTCCCTCCTTGAAGGTACCGATCCCTCCCCCGCCATCGGCAATGGCTGCTTACCTGAACCGGTAGCCGTGACCGTAGTCCCTGCCGAACCAACGCCCGATACTGGTTGTTCCACGGGAGCCTGCGGGGAAACAAGAGGACACGGTGCCTTCGCAGCATCTTTTGATTGCCGCAACTGCTTCAATATCGCCCTGGTATCATCAGCCGTGGCCCCCTCGTTCTCTTTGCCTAACCATGCTGCCAACTGGGCAGCCAGCTCAGGAGGCATATCCTCCCCGTTCACGGGAGTGACTACCACAGGGATTGGTTGCCCCCCGTTCGGGACCGGGGTCGGGGCCTCGATCGGTGTGACCGGGTGCACCGGGGGAGTTTCGGGAACCGGGGCCTCCCCCCCCGATGCTCCCTTCTTGGCCCTTCTACCTCTCCCGTTAGGGACCAATCCCGGCAATGCTGGTCCGACGACTCTCTTAGGTCCCCCCGCACCATTTATTGCCGCCATCTGCTTCTTCATCTCCGCCATGTCTTTCACCAGCATACGAAGCATCTGATCAGTCCCGACCCTCTTTCCGACCTTCTTGCCAGGCATCGTCCACGTATGATCCTCGAGGTCCTAGACCAAGAAACTCCGACTCACTGAAAGAATAAACACAAAATTAAATCCTTCAAAATTGGCTCTTCGTTCCGTCTCGAGCTCACGTGCAACGGGGAGGTGCAGCTTCAGAGCACAGGAACAAGAGGATGCTTCCTTGGCTTGTCGCTCCTTTTATCCTTCTTGGGGCGGGCGTAGACCCACCTCCAATCCGCCTCCGGGGCGTGGCTAACGGCGTCAGTGTCTAGGACAACCCTCTCTTGGGCGGGAAAAGGCGCGCCCCGGCTACGCCGCTTCGGGCATACCAGCCGAGACTCGCCTCCCGCCCAAAATGGCTTCCCGGGGGGATCGGGGTACTCCACCATACGTTCGGGGGGACCGAGTGGTCGCCCCTTTCCATACTTGGGCTACATTTGGGCTCTTTTGTCTCTGGTGGCCATTTTGGGAGACTGCATGTCAGAATTTTTTAATGAAATAGAAGAGGATTTGAAAAGTCACTCAAAATGTGCCCTAATTTTTCTTTCTGCAGCACTAATAATACCTTCTATTGCATAATATACCCCCTCATTTTGTTCCTTTTTAAATTAAATGTTTTAAGAGTTACCACTTTATTCCCATCACTATGGCTCCAGGTGTGCTATACCTTTGTAATAAGTAGGACTGTTAGCGCTCTAGTTGTTCATAGGGCGGTCAAACTCACTTTTAGCCCGAACGGCTGAATGGATTTACACCAAACTTGGCAAATTTGTAGGGACTGGTAGCCCGATGTGCCTTTGCTATGTCTCAAGATATGTGCTACAGTGGATTTTGAGTAATTTAGGGTAAAAAAAATATATATATCTATAAGCGCGCTCCGGGGAGCGCTCCGGGGAGCGCTCTGGTCGCGACACGCGACTTGCGCGCAGAAAGCTGATTGGTTCTTGGGTGTCTGTAAACATTCGAAACAGTCTGGAGCGGCCGCCATCTTGTGTCTCGGTAGGGTTGAGACACAAGAGGAGGCCAAAACAAAGGGGGAATTGACCATAAGGGGGCAGGGTAGACCCCCCTTGACCCCCTAGGTTTGATGTGGGGGCTATAAAAGGGTCCCGCTGGGCAAAAAAAAAAAAAAAAAAATTCCATTTGCACAGGGGGAGCGGCCGGTACGGGCACCGAGGAGCGCACCGGGGAGCGCACCAGGGAGAAAAGAGAATGGCAGAGTTTAAAAATGTAAGTCATTTTATATAAATGGGAGGTAGTTCTGAAAAGAACTGTTTTTTTTCTTTTTGTTGTTTTATATTTTTTTTGTTTTTTGGAACATTTTTTTTTTTTTGGGGATTTTCAGAACAATTTTATATTTTTTTTGTAGTTTTTCTGGGGTGAAACAAAAGACAGGGAATTGCAAACAGCTCAACTGGAGCAAAAAAATAGAAACAAATTAAGGTTGCTTGTTGCAGTGATGGTTGTCTGCAGCTCGATTTAGTAAAGTGATGCTCTGCTCACCATAAGATATAGTTTGTTGCAATATATGCAAACAAATATAAATTTGGAAAACTTGGTGTGAACATTAGGGACCATCTCTCTAGCCTCTTCACCCGATGGAGTGGGTTGGTTGGAGGTGCCTGAAGTTGAAGGATGGGGAGGGTTCTTGGTCAGTTGCCTGACTTCTGCTCTTGAATAATTGTTTGGGTGCTTCCTCTGCATGTGCCTTATCATCGTGTAGCTCCCAAACAAATATTTCCTGTTTGGGTTCCCTCTTGACAGTTCTTGGTCACAGATGAGGCAAGTCACCTTTGCTGCATTTACTTTTTTGGCACCCCTTGGCATTTTGAAAAACTCCCAAATCAAATGTTCTTTGGGTTTGTATGGGGGAGTGTCCTCAGGCAGATATTGCCTCTCCTCCTGATCCTCTTCGTCCTCCTCTTCTTCATGACCACCAATGTGGTCTTGTGGTGGTCTTTGTGGTGGTGGTGGAGGTGGTGGTGGTCCAGATGCACCTGCAGCTGCTACTACTGAAGCCGTTTTTCACAGTCTTCTTCACTCAAACAACAAAGTGAAAATGAGGAAAAAAGGTGGGGTCTTTCATCATTTGGAAAACAAAATTGTTGTGAACCAATCAAAAGTGTTATTTACAGGTCACATGACCCGACGCGCTTAAACTACGCGCCCCGGGGCGCGTCGCGTAAACGCGTCGAATGCTTCCGGGTGCGTTTACGCCGTGCGTATCACGCGGACGCGGCTACGCGATACGTCACGATCATGTTTTCGTTCACGACATTGGCGCTAAAGGGACGCTTCCCGGTTCGCGCACCGGGGCGCTTTAAACGAGTATGCTCTCCGGGGCGCTCACCAGGGCGAGCACCGGAAGCGCTCCAAGACCAAAAAAATAAATAAATAAATAATTATGTTAAAAAAAAAAATGGGAAAAATTGTAGGGACTGGTAGCCCGATGTGCCTTTGCTATACTCAAGTGGTTTTTACGAAAATTAACTTTCAAAAAAATATATATTGTCCTACATTGGGCTATATATATGTTAGAGCCCAAATGTAGCCCAAATGTAGCCCAATGTAGCCCAATGTAGCCCAAAGATAGAATGTACTAGAGTGTTCTAAAGAACAACTAGAGCGTTAACAGTCTTACTTATAAAGTGAGACTCATAGTTAGGAATTAGCATTTAAAAAACCTATGAAATTCACTGAAAAAACCATAGGTTACACACCAGTTATAGTTAGGAATTAGCATTTAAAAAAACTATTAAATTCACTGAAAAAACCATGGGTTTCACACCAGTTATAGTTCCCTGGAAATTTTACTGACACAAAACCATTGAAATTCCACGTTATAGTTAGTTGGACTCACTATAACTTTATACTATAATTTTTGTATATGATGAACATCATATGAAACCTCTGGGTCTGTGATTAGAACAGATGTAAAGTTGAAAGGTTGTGACATTGCCCATTCAGGGCTGTACACAGGAGAATATTAAAGTAGATGGATTTAATTGTTGAAAGTCTGGTAACAAATATGAAATATAAATGTGTAATAACCATTTCAATATAACTTGGTGAATTGTGGAGGACCATCGAAATGAATTTAAAGATGGCCACGGTGAAGATTAAGGAGACATGTGGGAAGAAAAGGAAAAAAAAGACTCACAAAAGTCCTTTTTCTGTCACAATGGTAGTAGAACATAGAGGAAGTGATGTGTATAAATATGAAAAAACTTTGTTAGCTCTGACATTGATGAAGGCCAGCAAGGCCGAAACGCGTTTGTCTGCCGAGGGAGCGGAATAAAGCTTTTTCAAACAATGATTATGGAGTAGTGTGCACCTGGCCCTTTTTTTCTCGTGAGAAAAGTGCTTTTGAAGTAAGATATATATATATATATATATATATATATATATATATATATATATTCACAGAAAAAACCATAGGTTATAGTGGATATATAGTTAGGAATTTGCATTTACAAAACCTTGAAAATTCAATGAAAAAACCATTGGTTTTAGGCCATATATAGTTAGGGATTTGCATTGTCATCAGTGATGTCATCAGTGATGTCACTAACCATGTCATGAATGATGTAATATGTGACATCATCAGCAGTGGATTGCGGGTGCGCGATATATAGTTAGCGTTTATAACTATATATGGAATTTCAATGGTTTTATGCGAGTAAAATAAGGTTTTGTAAATGCAAATCCCTAACTATATATGGCCTAAAACCAATGGTTTTTTCATTGAATTTTCAAGGTTTTGTAAATGCAAATTCCTAACTATATATCCACTATAACCTATGGTTTTTTCTGTGAATTTCATTGGTTTTTTGATAGCAAATATGAAAAGCTTTAAAATGTCAAGTAGGTGATAGGTAAAAACGTTTTCGTGTTTATTCCCGCTGATGTGCTTTGAACGCTGCCCCCCCCCCTCCCCTCTTTTCTCTTAGTAGTACTCTCTCTTTGCAGATAGTGAACGGTAGTTAACGCAGGCCTTTGCCCCCGTTGTAATCCGTCGTGCCTGCTTGTCTCTCCATTTGATTGATTGTTATCCAAGCATTTACTGTTTTACAATTGGTTCTCTTTGGATCATTCTCTATTTACAAACAAGCACAAAGTCGCAATACTCTGTTTAGTCTTTGCAAATAGTGAAAAATCGTGTAAAAAAATAAAAGTAATCGAGCAAAATCAGTAGACCACTAATTCGATCTCTTTTTAACCTCGGTAAAATACAAACATTAGGAATAACCCTTCATGAGAAATACGAAAATAGTGAAATGAATTGAGCTCCACACCATGAGGGCTGCAAAACAGCTCGACTCCGCCACCCACACCGCCCAAAATAACGGCAAACCCTATGGTTGGTGGAGACATTTTGACTATATTCTGCACCTGCATTGTCGCGTAATGCGTCATATGACGCGACGCGTTAGCGCACCCGGATGTGCTCCGGTGCGCAAGGCGCAGCTTCCCGGAAACGATCCAGAGCGCGCCGCGCAGCGCGTAACGTAAGCATAACAGGTCATGTGACTTGTTAATAAAACTTTTCATTGGTTCATTTTACTTTTCTTTTCCTAATTATGTAAGACTAGGTCATGTGACCTAAAATTAACACTTTTCATTGGGTTAAAACATTTTTTTTCCCCAAACGATGAAAGCCCCACCTTGTTTCTGGATGTTTCAGACTGAAGCTGGCGTCACCATGAGAGCACCACCATCTCGTAGCTCCGTCGTGGCCATTCCGCAAGCAATCATGGCAGCCGCTCCCCACCGGAAGCCTGCGGGAGTCAAGGGCCCCCAAGACTTTTGTACAATCTTCAAGGCTGAGGGGACGCTTTCGAGAATGGAACCCAAGCCCTGGCAGACAAGCGTCCGAGTTCCAAGGTGTCCCAGGGCCATTTTACTGGACCAGGCCCAAATCCGAAGAGCCGGCCGCCATTTTAAGAGTCCTGTGGAAGCCGCCTACCGCTGCACCGCAAGAGTGGGAGCAACTCAACTACATGGTGAGCGAGACGCTGTAGCCGTAAGAGCGGGCGGTAAACAGCTGAATGGCGGATGAGGCACAGTGTAGCAAAAGCGGGCGGAATGGCGACTGAAACGATAAAGGGGCGCCCCACTACAGCAGACAAGCCTCCGCCATGTGCTTCAAAACTGCATATGTATCTCGTGATATCAAGGTTGGGCAACCAGTACAGAACAAGCAGTTACGAGTCCCATTTACACCGGCGCCATTTTGGGCGCGGCCGGGCAGGTCCAGGATCTACTGAAACATAAAAAATGAGGCTGACGTCTCTGAAGCAGTTCACGAACAGCAGGACATAGCAAATAAACATGAACTCTCTAAAGCTGTTAACTCACTGCAGAACAAAACAAGTGAACCTGAAACCTCTGGAATAATTGTCGCTCAAAAGAACAACACACAAAACTCTGTAGAGCCTGAAGAAAAAAAAACAGAAGGGCACTGTAGTTTCAGACACACTTAACACTAATGACGAAACAAAGATATCGTCTGTTTATAAAGCAGTTATCATCTTGACAGAATTGACAAAGAAGTGTACAGACACCAATGCATCAGCATTCTCGGAGATAACATCTTAAGGAACAAAGAAAGACCTGTTCACTCTTGACACCCCAGGTGCTGTGTATATTGCACTATACTGCTGCATCGACAAAACGGGCAACCCTATTGATGTGGATTTTTCATTATTGATTATTGTAAAGAAATGGCGACTCCCCCCTTTAGCAGATTAGCTAAATGTTTCCGTAATTTAGGCATAAAAGTTATATTATTGTTGTTGTTGTTGTTATCGTTATAGTTCTGGTTAATTTCAAAAAATGGTTAAATATATTTACAGTTTTTGTTGCGTTCGTTATATTTAAATATTAATAAAGTTTTAAAATGTAACTGTCTTGGAGTACTATATTTTTTTTAAAAAATCGGGTGAATGGGGCCTTGAATCGGGTTATTGTCATGTGTGGGCTTTGCAAGTGTACTGCTACAAGATCGGACATTTCAAACTCAAATGCACGTTCTTTTTCTTACCTTTCCGAAGCATGGAGCGCAATAGCAGGCAGAGAAAGGGTGATGCACGTGTTGAACACTGCCTGGCCTGCAAATTGCTGCCAGTGCCCCCCCCCGCCCCGAGTACTTCACAAATCTTTAAAAGACCATGCGCTTGTTCAATGGGAAGTGGATAACATGGCTAAGAGCATTTGCTGACTAATGCATGAATATCGCTGACTTTTCAGCGATATTCATGCATTGCGGCCATTTTTTATCGTATTTGCGATAAACCTTGCTAATAGCAAGGTTTATGTGCGATAAAATTCGCCGAAGTGCGGCGATAATTATTGTCTCTAAACAAGTTAGAGACAAAAATTACCGCTACTTGTTGGAAATATGCCCCCGGGTTTTTCCTTGCAGGAATCGGGAAACGAAAGACTAGCACTGAAATCAGTAGTCTCACACCTGAATCGGGAGGGTTGGCATGTCTGGATACTCTACAGCTGGAGCCATACACTACATTCGCAGGGCTAGGTGATAGCCTAGGTCCGGCCTGGACAATCGGACACAGAGGAAGAGGAGTGTCAGAGGGTGCGGTAGTGAATAGGGTGAAAGGGAGGTGTCGGGCGGGCACAGGGTGTGATTCTCAGAGAAGAGCAGCGCAGATGGGGGAAGTATATGGCCCATGAATGAGAGAGAGAGCGGGGGTGACCATTGCGTGGGGGAGATGCGTGCGAGGGTGGGGAGCCATGCTGAGAATCGACGGCGTGCAGAGAGTGGCCCTGGTCAAGGCATCTAAAATGGCTGCCGTGCACGACAAAATTGTGGCATTGGACAAAAACGCAAGATGGCGCAGACAATGTTTATCAATAAGGATTCATTTATAACAAAATATTTACTCGCAGTGACAAAATGGTGTTCAACACTTCCTGATTTCCATCGAATCGAACGTTAACAAACGTCACGCAGCAAAAAAAAAAAAAAAGCTCACGCACAGAGCGGTTTTTAGCCATGTTATCCAATGGAAGGTGGATAACATGGCTAAGAGCATTTGCTGGATAATGCATGAATATCGCTGACTTTTCAGCGATATTCATGCATTGTGGCCGATGTGCGACGATAATTTTTGTCTCTAAACAATTAAAACGAAGCACAAAATGGCGAATTCCCGTTTCGCTACCAGTTTGCGGCCCAGTTCGCGGCCCGTGAAGCGCTTCTACCGTGAAAAATATATATTTTTTTATTTTCCCCACGGGACCCTTTAATAACCCCAACAACATTCCTAGGGGGTCAAGAGGGGTATACCTTGCCCCCTTTCAATAAATTCCCCCTTCTTTTTTCACCTCTTCTTCTCTCTCGATCCTACCGAGAGACAAGATGGCGGCCGCTCCGGACTGTCACGCAGCAAAAAAAAAAAAAAGCTCACGCACAGCCGCTGGAAGAGATGTATCAACATATATCAGCCTCCTCAGCCACCCTCAGGAAACATAGGGGATTAGGATACGTCTCCCGCACCCACTTATAACTAGTAATTTAATTAACGAAGCACAAAATGGCGAATTCCCGTTTCGCTACCAGTTCGCGGCCGCGCTTCTACCGTGAAAAATCATTTTTTTTTTATTTTCCCCACGGGACCCTTTAATAACCCCAACAACATTCCTAGGGGGTCAAGAGAGGGATACCTTGCCCCCTTTCATTAAATTCCCCTTTTGTTTTCCACCTCTTCTTCTCTCTCGATCCTACCGAGAGACAAGATGGCGTCCGCTCCGGACTGTTTAGAATGTTGACAGACACCGGAGAGCCAATCAGCTTTCTGCGCGCAAAGTTCCGATAAGCGAAAAGTAAGCGGACCGGATCGCTGCCCAGAGCGCTGTTACAGATATATATCTTGGTTTGAACGTTAATTTCTCAAAAACTACTGGAGCACATATATTGAGACCTAGCAAAGGCACATCGGGCTAACAGTCCCTACAATTTTGCCAAGTTTCGTGCAAATCCATTCAGCCGTTCGAGCTAAAAGTGAGTCCAACCGCCCTATGGAAATTAACATGGGAAAAACGCGTTTTGGGACCCCCCTTTTTTCTCAGCCCCCCCTTGACGAAACTCCACCAAATCTTTAGGGGCTGCTCAGAATCAAAATGTGCCATTTTCCTGAAAATTTCAGCCGATTCCATCCACAAACGCAAAAGTTATTAGACATAGAATTTTCAGAAGTCCCATAGAGAAAAAATTCTAACTATATATACCTACTGGCTATCGCCAGTAGGTAATATATATATATATATATATATATATATATATATATATATATATATATATATATATATATTCACAGAAAAAAACATAGGTTATAGTGGATATATAGTTAGGAATTTGCATTTACAAAACCTTGAAAATTCAATGAAAAAACCATTGGTTTTAGGCCATATATAGTTAGGAATTAGCATTTACAAAACCTTATTTTACTCGCATAAAACCATTGAAATTCCATATATAGTTAGAAGCGCTAACTATATATCGCGCACCCGCAATCCACTGCTGATGATGTCACATATTACATCATTCATGACATGGTCAGTGACATCACTGATGCCATCACTGATGACATCTCAAATGACATCACTGATGACATCACTGATCACAACATCCAGTGATTGTATGTGTCTGTAAAGTTTAAATATGTTTCACATATTGAAGAATGAGTGGATGTATAAGTGTCTGGATGAAGAATTTAGTAGGTGCATGACTGACTGTATGAGTGAGTGATTAAATGTGTCTCACTGAGTGCATGGGTTAGTGACTAAACTGTCTTAATTTGTGCATCAGTATGTTTGTTGTTGTGTAAGCTGCTGCATGTGTTGATCAGTAGCTATAAGAGTGGCCATATGGGTTATTGATTGGTTGCCCAAGTATTTGAATGGGAGGCTGAGTGTGTGTGTGGGTGGCTGGGAGGTGCGTGACTCTGTGCATAGATGTGTAAGCAGTTGATTCACTAGGAGTATGAGTTCAAGAGTGCATGTGGAAACAGCTATATGGGCGGTTGACTATGCATGGGTGTGTTGGTGAGTGAATGGATTTCTCATTGCTACATGTGCAAGTAAGTACGTATGTAAAACACAATACATGTGAGAGTTGAGATATATAAATAACTGAACATAAGAGCCAGTGAATGTGTGAGTGGCTGTATCGATCACTGTGAGCTTGTATCAGGGATTATATAAGAGAATAAATATGTGTTATTATATGTTTGAATAAGTAAGATGTGTATAACTTTATAGTTGAGGAAATGGAGGTGTGATTGATTCTTTGCATGACTGACTAGGTGTGTGAGTAACTCCATGGATGAGTGACAGTCTGTGAGTGTCTGTTTATATTGAGTGTATGTAAGGTTATATTAGAGTCTGAAGAGGTTCATTGTATTATCACATGAGTGATGTGATCAGTGATGACAAATGAGATGTCATCAGTGATGTCATTTGAGTTGTCATCAGTGATGTCATCAGTGATGTCATTTGAGATGTCATCAGTGATGTCATTTGAGTTGTCATCAGTGATGTCATTTGAGATGTCATCAGTGATGTCATCAGTGATGTCACTGACCATGTCATGAATGATGTAATATGTGACATCATCAGCAGTGGATTGCGGGTGCGCGATATATAGTTAGCGCTTCTAACTATATATGGAATTTCAATGGTTTTATGCGAGTAAAATAAGGTTTTGTAAATGCTAATTCCTAACTATATATGGCCTAAAACCAATGGTTTTTTCATTGAATTTTCAAGGTTTTGTAAATGCAAATTCCTAACTATATATCCACTATAACCTATGGTTTTTTCTGTGAATTTCATTGGTTTTTTAATAGCAAATATGAAAAGCTTTAAAATGTCAAGTACGTGATAGATAAAAACATTTTCGTATTTATGCACGCTGATGTGCTTTGAACGCTGCACCCCCCCCCCTCCCCTCTTTTGTCTTAGTAGTACTCTCTCTTTGCAGATACTGAAGGGTAGTTAACGCAGGCCTTTACCCCCGTTGTAATCCGTCGTGCCTCCTTGTCTCTCCATTTGATTGATTGTTGTCCAAGCATTTACTGTTTTAGAATTGGTTCTCTTTGGATCATTCTCTATTTACAAACAAGCACAAAGTCGCAATACTCTGTTTAGTCTTTGCAGATAGTGAAAAATCGTGTAAAAAAATAAAAGTAATCGAGCAAAATCAGTAGGCCACTAATTGGATCTCTTTTTGACCTCGCTAAAATAGAAATATTAGGAACAACCCTTCATGAGAAATACGAAAATAGTGAGATGAACTGAGCTCCACACCATGAGGGCTGCAAGACAGCTCGGCTCCATCACCCATCCCGCACAAAATAACGACAAACCCTATGCAAATATTAAAAATATAGACAACACACCAGCAAAGAAACAGGGTAAAACATTTTATTAAAAAACTATTTACATAACGTTGGTTTATAAGATGATGTCAGTAGTGGACCGATGTGTGAATAGATCGAAAACAGCACAAGGCTCCAAGATCCGGATGGCAAGCTCCTGGATGTTGGGTGCCATAGTTTAGAGTTCTGAATTTCAGCCTTTTTCAATGCCTGTGCTTTGTTGAATCAAAATGGTGGCTTGACACAAAGCTGACTCAAGCGTTGCTACTGATGCTATGCAGACCAAAACTGGTTTTCAGTTTGTACATTTTTCTAGATTTTTCAATCCAAGTTTGGTTGACTTTGTAGAACGATGGCTTCAGATTTTCAACATACGGTGTGGTGGCGCTGACTGGGAGGGGGCGCTTCGCTCCTGCCCCCTCCCCAAGTAAGATTTTCATACGTGAAAGTACGTTAATGGTTTTGGTCCCTGAGATGCTTCGATGTCACTACCATTCTCAAATAGCATAAGTTCTGGATGTTGGGTGCCATAGTTAAGAGTTCTGAGCAGTGCTTGTAACACTGTCTGAAGCTTATTTCCACCTACTGCAGCTTCACTATTCTCAAAGTAAGTGAGTGTCGTTTGTGGACCTGACTGCATTAGAAAACAATGTGATATGTTACCTTCCTAAACAGCTTGACGGAGGCCCCTGAGGGGCGGTGTGATGGCCATGGACTCGGAGAAGACGCTTGGCTCCGACACCCTCCCCAAGTCTTATAGCACTGGTGTAGCCTGAGATCGCCCCCGACATAGGCGGCCGGCTCCCGGGGTCCGGCGGAACTTTTTGCCTTTTGATGACTCTTCAATTCTGGACCTTGTCCCACAATCCGTTTGACCTGAAGACAAGCTGTAGTGGGGCGCCCCTTTATCGTTTTAGTTGCCATTCCGCCCGCTTTAGCTACACTGTGCCTCTTCCGCCATTCAGCTGTTTACCGCCCGCTCTTGCGACTACAGCGTCTCGCTCACCATGTAGTTGAGATGCGCCCGCTCTTGCGGTGCAGCGATAGGAGGCTGCCACAGGACTCTCAAAATGGCGGCCGGCTCTTCGGTTTTGGGCCTGGTCCACTAAAATGGCCCTGGGACACCTTGGAACTCGGACGCTTGTCTGCTAGGGCTTGGGTCCCATTCTCGAAAAGCGTCCCCTCAGCCGTGAAGATTCTACAAAAGTCTTTTTTTTTTTTTTTTTTTTTTTTGGTTCAAGACATTTATTGAGCATTGTCAGGAATACACAGCGTCTCGCCAACAACCCGGAGGCCGGCCGCTATCAGTGCTTAGAAAAATACAAATAATTTTCGACATGCATGTGCTTTGAAACAATTTTGCCAACAGTTCAATCTAAGTGACAAGTGCCGCGTCGTACAGCTAAATAAATGAGTCTCGAGTTTTTTGAATTTTTATATAACCATTGACATGTGCAGTGTCCATACAAACTCAGGATTAATGGTGGGGATGGGGGGGGGGGGCACACGGGCATCTAGGTGGGCATATCTACTCTCGGTAGGCTCGGTGTTATCAGAGTGGCAGAGTCACGAGATCACAGAAGAGGAAAGGCTGAGCCACAGTATCGGAAGTAGTGGGCAGACAGACATCCCGGGACGTCACTGAGGATGAGGTACTTCACATAGGGTCTCAAACGGGGGGGGCAGGGAGGGAGGGCAGAAAGGGGGAGGGGGGAGAATGAGGGGGGGGAAGAAGGGGGGGGGCGGGGAGAGGCAGCAAACATATCATGCCATATCCAGCAATCCAGATGCCACAGTTCGAGCTCAAGACATATCAGCAGAGGTACTCCACCGCCCACCTTCACTCGCTGTCATCCTCGGGCGGATCGGTCACCAAATAACACTGTAACGGGGCCCATATGTCAGTAGGCCTAGAAGTAGGCGGCATAAGTTCAGAATAGGTATTCAATTGTTCCTGGCAATATACCATATCACTTAACCAATCCTTGAATTTGGGCGCCCTTCCCCGCCCCCATCTACAGGCCACCCTGCGTTTAGCCAGAAGCATAGCTAGTGCCACATATTTGCGGTGAGCCGCCTGAAGAGGTGCAACATACCCCAGAAGGGCCACCAATGGGGATGGATCCACCGTCATGTGTATCATTTTGGAGAGGGCCTGAAACACCGGAGTCCAGTATTCATTCACTGCAGGGCATCCCCATGCAAGGTGAAGGAAATCAGCTCCCGGGGCCCCACACCTGTCACAGGCATCCGTAGGCCTAAGCTTGAATCTGTGAAGACGCGCTGGAGTGTGGTATAGCCTGTGCAGAAATTTATAGTGGATTATTCTATAGCGGCTGTTAGATGAAATGCGCTCAGTTTGCTGCAGGCAAAATTCCCATTGCGTGTCCGTGAAAGTCAAGGTCAGATCTTGTTCCCATTTCTGCTTAGCGGGCAGATCAGTGTATGTCGTGTTGGCCCGTATAGATCTATAGAGTGTAGATACTAGCTTAATAGGATGATCGTGAAGCAGCATGTTTTGCAAGGGGGGTAGCACCGGGGGCTCGCAGGGGAAATCAGGCGTGATAGCTTGTAAGCCGTGTCTGAGTCTGACATAATAAAACAAGTCCAGAGGTGTCGGGTGGATGCTCTCATAGAAATGTTCTCTAGTTCGGAAGACGCCATCCAGGTACATGTCCCCCCACGTAGCAACACCAATCTTTTTCAATAGTCTTTGAAAGCCAGCCTCCTGTAGGAGCGGCAGCTGTGGATGGTAGGCCAGCGGCAGTTTCGGTGCGTATAAGAAGGGCAAGTCCAGCTTGGACACAATAGAGTGCCATGCCGTCACAGTGCTCGACACAGTGGAAGGGGTCTTGTCCCTACCCTCCACCTGGGAGTAGAGCGCGCCTTCAATGGGGATCGGGTGTGCTAACCAGTGCTCCGCCGCCAGTTGAGGCATGTATCTTTGCTGGCGCACCCAAAAGTACGCATAATGAGCCTGTGCAGCCCGGTAATAGAGTTCAAAGTCAGGGATGCCAAATCCCCCTTGTGCGAATGGCCGGATCAGAATTTCCCATTTGAGTCTGGGCGTTTTACCACCCCACACTAGTCGGAGCAATTCTGAACGTAGCAGACGAAAAAAATAGGATCCGGGGTGGTACGGAATATTCAAGAATAGATACAGAAGTTTAGGGAGTATGATCATCTTGATTAACGAGGCACGTCCCGCCATGGAAAGAGGGAGCGTGATCCATCTAGATATATTGTCGCTCAACTTGTCCATCACAGTGCCATAGTTTGCACGCATCAGTTCTTCTCTACTCCTTTCCACATGTATACCTAGGTACTTAAAATCCCCCGTGCTCCAGGCAAGTGGAAATTCCAGTGGGAATGGAACTGTCGAGGCAGTAAGGGGGAAGATACATGATTTCTTCCAGTTGATTTGAACCCCCGAGAGGGCACCAAACCGAATGAATTCACGAAGTATAGGATGCAAGTTATCGCTTGGGTGGCGAACATAGAGGGTGATATCGTCTGCATACATAGAGACGAGTAATTGTCTCTGAAAGCAGCGCATTGCCCTGTCCTGATGATGCTGTCGCAATATAGCCGCCAGAGGTTCAGTGGCTATAGCAAACAGAAGAGGGGACAGTGGGCACCCCTGCCTTGTCCCCCTGGTGATCGGGAATTCCGACGACAATTTCCCATTGATGAGTACTCTGGCAGTTGGTTTTGTATACAATAATTTAATCCAGGAAATAAAGAGAGGCGGGAAACCCATTCGCTCCAGAACTTTAAACACGTAGTCCCATTCGAGCGAGTCAAACGCCTTGGTGGCGTCTAAAAAAATGGCTGCCATAGGGAGATCTTCATGGACGGAGTCGTAGACTGAAAAAAAGGTACGGAGATTATGCGACGTCGCCCTTCCAGGGACAAATCCGGACTGGTCCGGAAGAATGAGAGCGGGCAGGAGGAGGCCTATGCGCGTCGCAATCAGTTTCGCAAGAATTTTAACGTCGCAGTTTAACAGGGATAGAGGTCTGTAAGAGTCGCAGCTGGAGGCGGGTTTCCCAGGTTTAAGCAGCGACGTGATGAGGGCAACTCTCATGGAGGCAGGGAGATGGCCCACCTCCAAGGCGTCCTCAAAGACCTCCCGCAACACCGGAGCCATGAAGTCGATGAAAGTCTTGTAGAATTCTATAGGCACGCCATCTAAACCAGTGGCTTTGCCCGACTTCATGCCCATGATGGCCTCCCTGACCTCATCCAGCTCAAAAGGGGCGTTCAAGAAGGCTCTCTGCGCATCACTCAACCACCCCAAGGAGATATCTGCTAAATAATCATCCAACGTGAGCTCATTGTGTCTGCTAGTGGAGTATAGCGTACTGTAATGTCGCACAAATTCGTTAAGGATTTGAGTGGTGTCTCTAAGTACCAGCCCCTCCGCCGTCTCAAGCTCTAATATTATCGTCGGCGATCGCATCAGTTTGACCGTTGCTGCTAAAGCCTTCCCAGGCCTCTCCCCCTCCCCATACCTCCTGGCCACCCAGTATTTATTCCGAAACTTCACCTCCCGATCAGCCTCCTCTGAGAATTCCGACAATTTATCGCGGATGGTAGCGAGGGTCGCCGTGTCAGGGTGCGTCCTAAGACGGCTCTCAGCACTGCGTAATTCAGCTTCTATGCTGCGTAATCGCGTGAGTATGCTCTTGAGCACTCCCGAGCCCTTCGATATACATAAGCCTCGGAGCGTGGCTTTAAAGGCGTCCCATATGGTCTCAACGTCTTGGACTGAGTCTTTGTTACGTTTGAAGAAGTCTAGGCATTCTTCACGAAGTTCCTCCTGGAATATCGCGTCCAATAACATAGCGGGCTGCATGCGCCACGCCGTCACTGGGGGGCCTAGCTCAGAACCAGCCAACGTGATCAAAACGGGAGAGTGGTCGGAGTAGGTCCTGGGGAGATGAGATGCATGTATTAGTGCTGTGTACAGTTGTGAGGTTAGGAGGAAATAGTCAAGTCTCGCCCATGACTTAGCTTGCGCAGTAAAGTGTGTACCTTCCTCTCTAGTCCCGCAGTGTGCCCGCCAGGCGTCAATGAGATTGTTACCAGCAATAGTCGCTCTAAGGACCTCGCGCCCATTAGTATAGTGATGTGGGGCAGGGTGTGATCTGTCCATGGGGGGGTGCAGGGTTGTGTTGAAGTCTCCACCCCAGATGAGGTGTTGTGGACCTGTCTCAACTATCGCCGCCCACAGTGAGGTAAAGAATTGCGGGTCATCCGTATTGGGCCCATAACAACAGACAAGTGTCACTGCCATGTGTCCCAGCCTACCCCATAGCACACAGTACCTCCCCTGGGGATCTACCTTGGAGCCCGCCAGACGAAAAGGTGTGGACCTCTTAATTAGTATGGCCGTACCTCTGGCATATGAGGAGTAGTTAGCAAAGACCGAGTGAGAAGCCCACCTGCTCCCAAAGGCTCGCGATTTGTGGGGCGCAAAGTGCGTTTCCTGTAGGAAAGCAATGTGAACATTATGGCGATCCAGGTAGCTCAATATCTGTCTCCTCTTCCTATGATCTCCCAGCCCCCTCACATTCCAAGTAATCACATTCAGGCGTGTGTCATCCATGTAAACGTGTAGTACCATAACCGCGGGATCAGAGCATGAAGGGTTGCAAAGCCCACCCTCCCAACAAATAGAACATTATACATTCGGATCAGTGCTAAGCCCTCAAGCGGGAGCAGAAACTGAAGCAGAAATGGACCACCCCCAACACCTCCGTCACGACTCTGCCATAAGGAGTGCGCACCACACCCACCCCGCCCCCGCGCCCCTCGGCCACAATTACGGAGCCCTTCAAAGGGCAAATGTGTGAGTTCAGACCACCACATGCACATGTCAAAACTTGAAACCCAACAGTAACCCCAGCATTCCCCTCCCCCCATACCTCCCCGGATAACTCCAGGCCTCAGGCCTAGTTGGAAAAGGGACAAACGGTCCACAGCATGTAACCAAAAATAGCGAGGCAGATCAACAATTCCAACAGAAGATCTACTGCGCCCAGTGTAAGTTCGTTCTACTAGACAGTCTTTCCACCACCCCCCACCCACTGAAGCCACCCCAACTCGCCAGTGTCCCTGTCCCGCCCCCCACCCGTTACCCAAAACAGTGCTAGATAGCAACCAACAAACAAGCAACAAAGTCAATGTCATTGGGGAACACCCATTAGGGGTCATCAGAGGTGCACGGTCTACCACCCCCAGCCATCCCACTCCGTGCATGTCCAGTCCTGGGTTCACCCGTGGAGCAGAGAGGGACGAGGGGGGGGTGGTGCCTGGCATACATTACCATCCTCGGTGCAGCACCCGTCCATGGTACCCAGGGGTATCGGCATCCATCTCCTAGTCGAATGAATTCCCCCCAGCAGCGAGGGGAGTGAAGACGAATCCACCACTTGCGGAAGGATGTATCCGAAGAGAGACAGTCACCCCTTACTCAGGACCAGATGCATTTAAGTCATCAGCGTCCGCAGGTCGCCTGGACCTTTTGGGCAAGGATTTAATGTAGTCTTCGACCTGTTGTGGGTTGAGAAAGAAGTGCTGCGTACCTTGGTGTGTGACTCGCAGCTTGGCCGGGTATAAGAGAGCATAGTCAATGTTCAAATCTCGAAGCTTCCTCTTTACAGCAAGAAATTTCCGCCGCTGTTCCTGGACCATCGGGGTAAAGTCAGGGTATATCGAGAAGGGCACGCCATCATATGCCAGATTCTGGTTTGCTCTGGCTGCCTTAAGCGCCGCATCGCGGTCTCGGTAATTTAGGAGGCGTGCAATAATGGGTCGCGGTGGTGCCCCCGGTTGGGGTTGAGGCCCAAGAGAGCGGTGTGCACGTTCCACAATAAAGTGAGCCGAAAGAGCGTCTGCCCCGACTGTTGCTGAGAGCAGTTTCTCGACATATAATTCCATCCTCCCCGTGTTGGTCGATTCCGGAATGCCCGTGACTCGAATGTTATTCCGTCGGCTCCTAGCTTCCAATTCTTCGTTCTTGGCAGCGATTACCCTCAGGACGTTGTCCATCCTGGCAAGGCGAGTGTCATGAGTCGAGGTCGTGTCATCATGTGCCGATATCCTGCGTTCCGCCTCAGATATGCGCTCTTCATGGACGTCTATCTTCTGGGCTATGCCGTCCATCCTGGACGTGAGTCTATCCACTTTATCGACCACTGTCGCAAAGCCCTGTCGCATTTCTTGCAGGATTGCGGTCATATCCGGGGTCAGCTGGGTTGATGTCGAGGCCTCCGCTACTGGGCTTCGGGGCGGTACCACGTCTCCAGTATGTCTTGTCGCCTTTTTCTGCGCCGAGGTCTCAAACTGCAATTTGGGCTGGCGACTGTCCGGTTTCCCCATGGTGGCAAGATGAATAAGGGTTGTCTGCGCCTATGTGCCGTCTGCACCACTATTGGAGGGAGGATGATAGAGGATATAGCGATCCCACTCTATGTAGTGCGGCGCAGCAATGTCTATCCCGTAGCTGTCGCGCCGATCACTGGGGGAGGTTAGCTGTTGTTTGCGGGGTGACCCCCGTGCGAAGGAGTACAGTGCAGGAGCAGACAGGCCTCACAACGCAGGGACGGCAGCCCAGCGATATAGCGCCTACAGGGTAGGAGCAGGGGCGCCAGGCGCCACAAGACGTCCGCTCGCTGCGGCACCGGCAACAGGCAGACTTCGAGGTCGTGCGTCGTGACTGCAAGGCAGGTTACTGGGCCTCTCAGGCTACCCTCTGGAATCCCTCCGCCAGTCCGTGTCGGCCCCCTGGGAGCAAATGCAAGAGCGCCGGCCAGAGATGCAGCGCCCTGAAGACCCACCCAATAGCGCCGTTCCGGGTCCGCTTCAGGAGTGCTCAGGCAGTTCCCTATGGCGCCTATAAGTAGCGCCTCGCACCGCAGCAATGAGGAGGCGTAGCGCCGTGAGGGCCCACGCAATAGTGCTAGGCTGCCGGGCCTGGCAGCACGTCGTGAAGGCGGCAGCAAGCAGTCATGCAGGCCGTATGTAGTGGTGGGGGGTCAGGCCTCAGGACGCCACGAGTCCATTGGAGTATGACAGTCAGTCCACTATGGCGCCGAGGTATCGCGCCATGCACTGCAGCAATGGGGCTTTCAGCCGGGCGAAAACAGCGGGGGGGCTCCGCATTTCCTCCGCCCCCGCCGCGCCAGCTATGTGAGCTGCAGGTATCTCCCTGGCCCCCTCTCCACGCTAGTCTCACCGCCAGTAGCAGCAGCGCTGCCGTCCAAGCGCTGGAGGCCCACTCGCCTCGTGGTGATCCCCGGGCTCGCGCAGGGTCAGCAGCCGACAGCAGGCACCGGCACGGCCAGTCACACGCCGGCCGGGGATTTCCGCTGGTCACAACTCCGGTGTCTCAGGGGGGATCACCTCCAGATTTTCACCGAGTGTTCATTGTCCCCTGGCGTACCTCCGTGTGGATTTTCGGGCGGGTGCGTGCAGGGAAGAAAGGATTACGGAAGGATTCTCATGCCAGGCGGCCGGAGCTTCACACAAGAGCAGCCATTCGGCAAGTGCGCCCTCTAGCGCCCCTCTTCTACAAAAGTCTTGGGGGCCTCCGACTCCCGCAGGTTTCTGGTGGGGAGCGGCTGCCATGATTGCTCGTGGAATGGCCACGACGGAGCTACGAGATGGTAGTGGTCTCATGCTGACGCCAGCTTTAGTCTGAAACATCCAGAAACACTATAGACTACCAATTCGATCAGTTCCGGTAGCGCCCCAACATGACCCGGAAGAGAAGAACTTGCCCTCCCCTCTTTGACTGATGGTTCTTGTTGCCTGTCCCCTCTGTTGTCATTTAACAGAACTTTTTGGACTGCTGAAAGGGGTTGTGTTCTGAACGCTGGTTGGTGGAGACATTTAGACTATATTCTTGACCTACGTTGTCGCGTAATGCGTTTTATGACACGCCGCGTTAGCGCACCCGGAAGTGATCCGAGGCGCGGCGCGCAGCGCGTAACGTAAGCATAACAGGTCATGTGACTTGTTAATAAAACTTTTCATTGGTTCATTTTACTTTTGTTAATTTAATGATGAAAAGCTTGGTCATATGACCTAAAAATTACGCTTTTTATTATTTTCGAACAATATTTTTTTTTCAAACATATGTTATAATATTCCAGGCTAATGTACTTTCCCGGAAAATTTACAACTGTCTTGCAAGTAAAATATATTCCTTTTTCGAGAAAAAGGGCGTTTCTTCCTTCCATGACGGAGCCGTTGAGTAAAAGAGATTCGGCCTGCTGTCTTAGTCGCCGATACGCCTGATTATCAGATTCTTATCGATCACTTTATGTTGCAGACATGAAAAACACAACTGCCCTTGACCATTTATCTTTACTGCGTTCCTACATATTATACCTTTTATCCGTCATGTAATTGGACTGCTTTATTTCACTTGCCTTTTACTGATTCGAAAACAGTCACTAAAAGTAAAAACTTTACAAATGTAAATACTACTACCGTGTTTTGTTTTAAAAACCTTTATTATGAAAATGTCAGTATACAAATACGGGCCTATAACCACGTGGGCCGGCCACGGAGCAAACTGAAATCGTATATGATGAGGAGACATTTACACTGTAGAAGAACGTAACGAGCGGGCCATTAGGTGACAAGAACAAAGGTGTCTAACAGTTGCGGAATCGGTGGACGTACATTTTGTAATTAAAATACGACAGGGCCACTTACAATAACATTTTCTAGATATACATTTGCGGGCAAGGAGTTACGAGTCCCATTTATACCGGCGCCATTTTGGGCGAGGCCGGGCAGGTCCAAGATATAGTCAAAATGTCTCCACCAACCATCGGCCAGACCAGAACCCCTTTCGGCCCTTTATGCTACAAGATGGTGTCTTCCATTCAGAAAATATTGGTGGCAGCATTTTGAAAGGAAACAGAAACAGCCGTTCTCCTAGTGAGTTTCACATTGTTACATTTAGGAAGAATGTTGAAGAGTAGTATGTGGAAAATCTGAAGCCATTTTTCTACAAACTCTCAATCAGACTTGGATGGAAAAAAAAAACCTGAAGAATGTACAAACTGAAAACCAATTTTTGTCTGTATAGCACCAACAGTAACGCTTGAGTCAGCTTTGTGTCAAGCCGCCATTTTCATTCAATCAATAGCGTCCCCCTGCACACATTCAGGGACCTGGTCGTGTCTTCAGATGAAACGCATTGTAGGAAAAGAAGCAGAAAGGAAAAGGCAAAAAGTTCCGCCGGACCTAGTGAAGCTGCAGCAGGTGCAAATAAGCTTCAGACAGTCTTACAAGCACTGCTCAGAACTCTCAACTGAGGCACTCAACATCCAGGACTTGCCATTCGGATCTTGGTGCCTTGTGCTGGTTCCGACCTATTCACACATCGGTCCACTACTGACATCACCTCATAAGCCAACGGGGCACCCCACGCCGACTTTCGGCGCAGCATTGTAGGATGGCCACACCAGTGCGGCAACTTGCTGGACACAACATCGGGGCCATCCAGATCTCGGCGCGTTCGACTCACTGTACCGCAACAGTGACCGCAACTCAGCTGGACACGCCGTCTTTCGGCGCAGCATTGTAGGATGGCCACACCAGTGCAGCAATTTGCTGGACACCACCTCGGTGCCATCCGGATCTCGGCGCGTTCGAGTCACTGTACCGCAACAGTGACCGCAACTCAGCTGGACACGCCGTCTTTTGGCGCAGCATTGTAGGATGGCCACACCAGTGCGGCAATTTGCTGGACACCACCTCGGTGCCATCCGGATCTCGGCGCGTTCGAGTCACTGTACCGCAACAGTGACCGCAATTCAGCTGGACACGCCGTCTTTCGGCGCAGCATTGTAGGATGGCCACACCAGTGCGGCAATTTGCTGGACACCACCTCGGTGCCATCCGGATCTCGGCGCGTTCGAGTCACTGTACCGCAACAGTGACCGCAATTCAGCTGGACACGCCGTCTTTCGGCGCAGCATTGTAGGATGGCCACACCAGTGCGGCAATTTGCTGGACACCACCTCGGTGCCATCCGGATCTCGGCGCGTTCGAGTCACTGTACCGCAACAGTGACCGCAACTCAGCTGGACACGCCGTCTTTCGGCGCAGCATTGTAGGATGGCCACACCAGTGCGGCAATTTGCTGGACACCACCTCGGTACCATCCGGATCTCGGCCCGTTGTGCTGCCTTCGGCCTATTCGCACATCGGTCCGCTACTGATGCCGCCTCACGTGCCAACGGATTTTCTACGCTTTTTGTAGCCCTATGCCGCATAACAGGTCATGTGACTTGTTTATAAAACTTTTCATTGGTTCATTTTACTTTTGGTTTCCTAAAGATGGAAGGCTTGGTCATATGACCTAAAAATAACACTTTTCATTGGTTTAGAACATTTTTTTTTCCCAAACGATGAAAGCCCCACCTTGTTTCTGGATCATTCAGACTGAAGCTGGCATCAGCATGAGAGCACCACCATCTCGTGGCTCCGTCGTGGTCATTCCGCGAGCAATCATGGCAGCCGCTCCCCACCGGAAGCCTGCGGGAGTCGGGGGCCCCCAAGACTTTTATACAATCTTCACGGCTGAGGGGACGCTTTTCGAGAATGGAGCCCAAGCCCTAGCAGGCAAGCGTCCGAGTTCCAAAGTGTCCCAGGGCCATTTCAGTGGACCAGGCCTAAAACCGAGGAGCTGTCCGCCATTTTAAGAGCCATGTGGCAGCCGCCTATCGCTGCACTGCAAGAGTGGGAGCAACTCAACAACATGGTGAGCGAGACGCTGTGGCCGCAAGAGCGAGCGCAACTCAGCTAGATGGCCGCCACCTGGGGAGGCCCGTTCACGCCGGCTCCCCCACGCCCCCCCCCGGGCCGCCGCACGCCAATTTTCGGAGCAGCATTGTAGGATACCAAAACCAGTGCGGCAGTTTACTGGACATCACCTGGGTGCCTGTCGTACATGTTGTGTCAGCCATGTGACACTGGACACAGACCGCTACTGACGAGGCCTCCCCCCGCACCACCCGGGACGCCCCACGCTGTTTTTCTGTGCTGCATTGTAGGATCCCTAAACCAGTGCGGCACCCAGGCGACATCACCTGGGTGCCGTCCAGAACTCTGCACGTTGTGCTGCCTTGGGACTATTCGCACAACAGACCGCTACTGACGAGGCCTCCCCCCGCCCCACCCGGGACGCCCCACGCCAATTTTCGGAGCAGCATTGTAGGATTCCTAAACCAGTGCGGCACCCAGGCGACATCACCTGGGTGCCGTCCAGAACTCTGCACGTTGTGCTGCCTTGGGACTATTCGCACAAAAGACAGCTTCTAACCATTGTTGCTTTTTGTGTTGAGAAATGTTTAAATGTTTTTAGTTTTTGTTCCGTTCGTTAAAGTTAGTAGTTAATAAAGTTTTATAACCTTACTTTGTTGGAGTGTTATCTATTTTTTTAAAAACGGGTGAATGGGGCCTTGAATCGGGTTATTGTCATGTGTGGGCTTTGGAAGTGTGCTGCTGCAGGATCGGACATTTCAAACTCAAATGCACGTTCTTTTTCTTACCTTTCCGAAGCATGGAGCGCAATAGCAGACAGAGAAAGGGTGATGCACGTGTTGAACACTACCTGACCTGGCAAGTTGCTGGCAGTGCCCCCCCGCCCGCTCCTGAAAGAGGGCACACACACACCGCCGCCCCGAGTACTTCACAAATCTTTAAAAGACCATGCGCTTGTTCATGAGGCTTAAATGGTTTATCACCTCTTCTAGAACCCCTGCATCGACCCTCTGACGTTTCATGGAAAAATTACCATGTAACACAATACCAAGCCCTGTCAGCTGAAACCCCCAAGGAATCGTGGGGCATATTATCAAGTGGGTTTATCTCCGCTTTTTTGGCTTTAAAAGCCATGAAAGCGGAGATAAAATTATTTCCCTATTACCAAGCTGTCGCTAACACCAGTTAGTGACAGCTAAAAGGAGATAGCGACCATCTTGGGCCCCGCTTTGCATGTCAGTGATACTTATCACTAATGACATGCAAAGTGGCGTGCCAAGATGTTAGCGACTGGAAACAGTCCCTAACATCGCTACCTTCTATTACCAACTTTTGGAGATATTCGCGCTAAGCGCGAATATCTCCAAAATCTAACACCTGCCCTGAGCAGTTCTTAGCCATGTTATCCAATGGGAGGTGGATAACATGGCTAAGAGCATTAGGTCGATAATACATGAATATCGCTGACTTTTCTGCGATAATAGCAAGGTTTATCTGCGATAAAAATCGCCGATGTGCGGCGATAATTTTTGTCTCTAAACAAGTTAGAGACAAAAATTATCGCTAGTTGTTCGTAATATGCCCCCGGGTTTTTGCTTGCAGAAATCGGGAGGCGGGAGACTAGCACTGAAATCAGTAGTCACACGCCTGAATCAGGAGGATTGGCATGTCTGAATTCTCTACAGCTGGGGCCATAAACTACATCCGCAGGGTTAGGTGATAGCCTGGGACCAGCCTGGCATCTAAAATGGCTGCCGTGCACGACAAAATTGTGGCATTCAAAAAAAGGCAAGATGGCGCAGCCGCTGGAAGAGATGTATCAACATATATCAGCCTCCTCAGCCACCCTCAGGAAACATAGGGGATTAGGATACGTCTCCCGCACCCCCTTATACCTAGTACTTTAATTAACGAAGCACAAAATGGCGAATTCCCGTTTCGCTACCAGTTTGCGGCCCAGTTCGCGGCCCGTGAAGCGCTTCTACCGTGAAAAATCATTTTTTTTTTATTTTCCCCACGGGACCCTTTAATAACCCCAACAACATTCCTAGGGGGTCAAGAGGGGGATACCTTGCCCCCTTTCATTAAATTCCCCCTTAGTTTTTCACCTTTTCTTCTCTCTCGATCCTACCGAGAGACAAGATGGCGGCCGCTCCGGACTGTCACGCAGCAAAAAAAAAAAAAAGCTCACGCACAGCCGCTGGAAGAGATGTATCAACATATATCAGCCTCCTCAGCTACCCTCAGGAAACATAGGGGATTAGGATACGTCTCCCGCACCCACTTATAACTAGTAATTTAATTAACGAAGCACAAAATGGCGAATTCCCGTTTCGCTACCAGTTCGCGGCCGCGCTTCTACCGTGAAAAATCATTTTTTTTTTTATTTTCCCCACGGGACCCTTTAATAACCCCAACAACATTCCTAGGGGGTCAAGAGGGGGATACCTTGCCCCCTTTCATTAAATTCCCCTTTCGTTTTCCACCTCTTCTTCTCTCTCGATCCTACCGAGAGACAAGATGGCGTCCGCTCCGGACTGTTTAGAATGTTGACAGACAGCCAATCAGCTTTCTGCGCGCAAAGTTCAGATAAGCGAAAAGTAAGCGGACCGGATCGCTGCCCAGAGCGCTGTTACAGATATATATCTTGGTTTGAACGTTAATTTCTCAAAAACTACTGGAGCACATATATTGAGACCTAGCAAAGGCACATCGGGCTAACAGTCCCTACAATTTTGCCAAGTTTCGTGCAAATCCATTCAGCCGTT
Organism: Lissotriton vulgaris; assembly: GCF_964263255.1. NCBI lineage: Eukaryota > Metazoa > Chordata > Amphibia > Caudata > Salamandridae > Lissotriton > Lissotriton vulgaris. The sequence continues at coordinate 70,121 of NW_028251242.1, forward strand.
CGAGCTAAAAGTGAGTCCAACCGCCCTATGGAAAAATGAATGGAAAAAACGCGTTTTGGGACCCCCCTTTTTTCTCAGCCCCCCCTTGACGAAACTCCACCAAATTTTCAGGGGCTGCTCAGAATCAAAATGTGCCATTTTCCTGAAAATTTCAGCCGACTCCGTCCACAAACGCCAAAGTTATTAGACATAGAATTTTCAAAAGTCCCATAGAGAAAAAATTCTAACTATATATACCTACTGGCTATCGCCAGTAGGTAATATATATATATATATATATATATATATATATATATATATATATATATATTACCTACTGGCGGTCGTCAGTAGGTAGTTATAGTTAGGATTTTTTTCAATGTTAAATCTCAAAATTCTATTTGGAATAACTTTGGCGCCGGTTGACAAATCTGCCTGAAAATTTCCTCAAAATGGCCTTGCGGCGTTCCGGTCCTTCCCTTAAAGTTTGGGGGGGATTCATCAAGCAGGGGCCGAGATAAAAGGGGGGTCCCAAAACACGTTTTCCCCATGTTAATTTCCATAGGGCGGTCGATTTCACTTTTAGCCTGAACGGCTGAATGGAATTCCACCAAACTTGGCAAAATTGTAGGGACTGGTAGCCCGATGTGCCTTTGCTATGTCTCAAGATATGTGCTCCAGTGGATTTTGAGTAATTAAGGTTCAAAAAAATATATATATCTAGAGCAGCGCTCCGGTACGCGCACTGGTACGCGCACCGGGCGCGCCACGCGACTTGCGCACAGAAAGCTGATTGGCTCTGGGGTGTCTGTAAACATTCTAAACAGTCCGGAGCGGCCGCCATCTTGTGTCTCGGTAGGATCGAGACACGAGAGGTGGCCAAAACAAAGAGGGAAATGACCATAAGGGGGCAGAGTAGACACCCCCCTTGACCCCCTAGGTTTGATGTGGGGGCCATAAAAGGGCCCCGCGGGGCAAAAAAAATATATATTTTTTTAATTTTCACGGGGGGAGTGCCCGGTACGCGCACCGGGGAGCATACCAGGGAGCGTAGCATGGGGAAAAAGAATGACAGTTTTAAAAGTAGCTGTTTAGAAAAAAAAATGTTTAGTTGTTTTTTTTATACATACACATACATATATATAAATGCATATGCACATATATATATGCATATATGTCTATATGTGTGCGTGTAGAGAGAGGTAGAGAGGTAGAGGTGTAGAGGTAGAGAGGTAGAGAGGTAGTGGTAGAGAGGTATAGATTAGTAGAGAGAGAAGAAGAGAGAGGTAGAGAGGTACAGAGTAGAGAGTGAGTAATAGAGAGTAGAGAGTGAGTAGTAGAGAGTAGTAGAGAGCAGTAGAGAGAGTAGCAGAGTGAGTAGTAGAGAGTAGTAGAGTGAATAGTAGAGTGAGTAGTAGAGAGTAGTAGAGAGTGAGTAGTAGAGAGTGAGTACTAGAGAGTAGTAGAGAGTAAGTAGTAGAGTGAGTAGTAGAGAGCAGTAGAGAGTGAGTAGTAGAGAGTAGGAGAGAGTAAGTAGTAGAGAGTAGTGGAGAATATTCCAAAGTTTGCAACAGCACCACTTTCACAATGAGTCCAATTAAATCATATCACTTAGAGTACTTATTGAAGCGCTGAATCTTGGTGTATATTCAAATGCTTTTATTTTCCTTAAGTTTATGTACCACAGCCAGCCGAAACGTTTCGTTCTGTACAACAGAACTTCTTTGGGGCGTTCTTATTTCCTTCAAGTTATGTCGGTATCCCGTTGTCATATAACTAGATATTTCTTCCAAATGTTAGACGAGACATAAGTATATTCTTATTAAAAGTGACTAGGTATCAATTTTACCCACACAATTCAGGCAGACTTGAGTAATTTATAGCATCCTCAAAGTCAGTCTTTCAAAAATTCCAAAGTATAGGACATGATAATCCAAATCCAAATGTTTCTCAAGAAAAGTCATTTACAATCGTTCGGAATATCGGTGTTTGGGTAGATATGATCCAGGGACCCCCAGTATGCAAGGGGAATTAGTGCCCCCTCTGCAAACGCGCCAGTGGCCTGCATTGCAGAGAGGTGTAACAAGGGTGTGGCCTCATTACACTTCTCTGCAATGCAGCTCCCTCGCGCATACTGGAGGCTCCTGGTGGACTAGTTGACCCCAGGGACCCCCAGTATGCAAGGGGAATTAGTTCCCCCTCTGCAAACGCGGCAGTGGGCTGCGTTGCAGAGAGGTGTAACAAGGGGCATAGTCTCATTACACCTCTGTAATGCAGCCCCAGGCGCATACTGGAGGTTCCAGGTGGGCTAATTGGCCCCCAGGGGCCCCCAGTATGCAAGGGGAATTAGTTTCCCCTCTTCAAACATGCACGAGGGCTGCGTTACAGAGAGGTGTAAAAAGGGTTGTGGCTTCATTACACCTCTCTGCAATGCAGTCCCCTGGCGCATACTGGAGATTCCTGGTGGGCTTTCAGGTCTTATATAGTTAGGAATTAGCATTAAAAAAACCTTTGAAATTCACTGAAAAGACCATAGGTTTCACACCAGTTATAGTTAGGAATTAGCATTTAAAAAACCTTTGAAATTCACTGAAAAAACCATAGGTTTCACACCAGTTATAGTTAGGAATTAGCATTTAAAAAACCTATTAAATTCACTAACCAAACCAGTTATAGTTAGCTGGAAATTTTACTGACATAAAACCATTGAAATTCCCACGTTATAGTTAGTTGGACTCAATATAACTTGCGCGCCTGCAATGCACTGCTGATGACGTCACATATTACATCACTCATGACATGGTCAGTGACATCACTCATGACATCACTGATGACACCATCCAGTGAATGTGTGTCTTTCTGAAAAATAAATTTGTTTTATATATGTATTTGTAAAGGTCGATGGAAGAATAAATGTTTAAATAAGTGTGTAAATGGATGTTTTTTTAAAAAAAAATTGGTTGGTTAACTGGCTTATTAAGTGTATCTTAGTGAATACATATATTAGCGAGTATTGTTTAAATATTTAAATGTTTGTATCAGTGTTTCTCTTTGTGTATAAGTGGCTGCAGGGGTTGGTGACTGACTCACTGTTTGTATGTGTTTTGAAGACAGCATATGTGCAGGACTGTATGGGTGGACGAGTGTGTATATGTGTATGTTAGTGAGTGAATGACTGTCTCACTAGTGTCTTCATTAGTAACGACATATGTTTTAATCTAGTATATGTGAGTATTGATGTATATAAGTGAGTATAGTATATATAGTGAGAGATTGTAGGAGTTCCTGTTTAAATAAGTATGTTTTTCTATAAGTGATTGTTTAAGAGAGTAAGTATGTGTAAGTTTCCTTAGAAGTAAGGTGGTAGTGTGTGTATAAATGTATATGCAAATAAATGGATGTTCAATAGTTTATGTGCATGTGTGAGTATGTGTGTGAGTAACTTTTGGATGACTGCTGATGTGTAACAGGATGTATAGGTGTATCACTACATATGATGAGTGAGTATATATATGATTGACTATATAGAACTGTTGGTGAATGAGTGGATGAGTATATAGATGGTGGAATTACTGAATTGGTTGTTGTTACTGGTTTGGGTATCTCCATTTTTTTGAAAATGTTTGTTTCTGTTTTTGAATATGTGTTTCAAGCGTTACATTACACTGAAATTAGGTCTGTCACTCTATCACAAGGATGGTGTCATCAGTGATGTCATGAGTGATGTCACTGACCATGTCATGAGTGATGTAATATGTGACGTCATCAGCAGTGCATTGCAGGCGCGCAAGTTATAGTGAGTCCAACTAACTATAACGTGAGAATTTTAATGGTTTTATGTCAGTAAAATTTCCAGCTAACTATAACTGGTTTTGTTAGTGAATTTAATAGGTTTTTTAAATGCTAATTCCTAACTATAACTGGTGTGAAACCTATGGTTTTTTCAGTGAATATATATATATATATATTCACAGAAAAAACCATAGGTTATAGTCGATATATAGTTAGGAATTTGCATTTACAAAACCTTGAAAATTCAATGAAAAAACCATTGGTTTTAGGCCATATATAGTTAGGGATTTGCATTTACAAAACCTTATTTTACTCGCATAAAACCATTGAAATTCCATATATAGTTAGATGCGCTAACTATATATCGCGCACCCGCAATCCACTGCTGATGATGTCACATATTACATCATTCATGACATGGTCAGTGACATCACTGATGACATCACTGATGACAACATCCAGTGACTATGTTTCTGTAAAGTTTAAATATGTTTTACATATTGAAGAATGAGTGGATTTATAATTGTCTTGTTGAAGGATTTTAGTAGGTGCATGACTGACTGTATGAAAGAGTGATTAAATGTGTCTCACTGAGTGCATGGGTTAGTGACTAAACTGTCTTAATTTGTGCATCAATATGTCTGTTGTTGTGTAAGCTGCTGCATGTGTTGATCAGTAGCTATAAGAGTGGCTATATGGGTTATTGATTGGTTGCCCAAGTATTTTAATGGGAGGCTGAGTGTGTGTGTGGGTGGCTGGGAGGTGTGTAACTCTGTGCATAGATGTGTAAGCAGTTGATTCACTAGGTGTATGAGTTCAAGAGTGCATGTGGAAACAGCTATATGGGCGGTTGACTGTGCATGGGTGTGTTGGTGAGTGAATGGATATCTCAGTGCTACATGTGCAAGTAAATACGTATGTAAAACACAATACATGTGAGAGTTGACATATATAAATAACTGTGGATAAGAGCCAGTGAATGTGTGAGTGGCTGTATGGATCACTGTGAGCTTGTATCAGGGATTGTATAAGAGAGTAAATATGTGTTAGAATATGTTTGAATAAGTAAGGTGTGTATAACTGTATAGTTGAGGAAATGGAGGTGTGATTGATTCTTTGCATGACTGACTAGGTGTGTGAGTAACTCCATGGATGAGTGACAGTCTGTGAGTGTCTGTTTATACTGAGCGTATGTAAGGTTATATTAGAGTCTGAAGAGGTTCATTGTATTATCACATGAGTGATGTCATCAGTGATGTGATCAGTGATGTCAAATGAGATGTCATCAGTGATGTCATTTCAGTTGTCATCAGTGATGTCATCAGTGATGTCACTGACCATGTCATGAATGATGTAATATGTGACCTCATCAGCAGTGGATTGCGGGTGCCTGATATATAGTTAGCGCATCTAACTATATATGGAATTTCAATGGTTTTATGCGAGTAAAATAAGGTTTTGTAAATGCAAATCCCTAACTATATATGGCCTAAAACCAATGGTTTTTTCATTGAATTTTCAAGGTTTTGTAAATGCAAATTCCTAACTATATATCGACTATAACCTATGGTTTTTTCTGTGAATTTCAATGGTTTTTTAATAGCAAATATCAAAAGCTGTCAAATGTCAAGTACGTGATAGGTAAAAACGTTTTCGTGTTTATGCACGCTGATGTGCTTTGAACGCTGCCCCCCCCCCACTCCCCTCTTTTATCTTAGTAGTACTCTCTCTTTGCAGATAGTGAACGGTAGTTAACGCAGACCTTTACCCCTGTTGTAATCCGTCGTACCTGCTTGTCTCTCCATTTGATTGATTATTATCCAAGCATTTACTGTTTTCGAATTGGTTCTCTTTGGATCATTCTCTATTTACAAACAAGCACAAAGTCGCAATACTCTGTTTAGTCTTTGCAGATAGTGAAAAATCGTGTAAAAAAATAAAAGTAATCGAGCAAAATCAGTAGACCACTAATTCGATCTCTTGTTGACCTCGGTAAAATACAAACATTAGGAACAACCCTTCATGAGAAATACGAAAATAGTGAAATGAACTGAGCTCCACACCATGAGGGCTGCAAGACAGCTCGACTCCTCCACCCACCCCGCCCAAAATAACGACAAACCCTATGCAAATATTATAAATATAGACAACACACCAGCAAAGAAACAGGGTAAAACATTTTATTAACTTACTATTTACATAACTATTTTATACTTTTTATTGCCCGATCCGGCTAGCTCAATCGATCGAGCATGAAACTCATGCACTGATAGCAAGCGTTGAGAGTTTGTAGAACGATTGCTTCAGATTTTCCACATACAGTGTAGTGGCGCGAACTGGCAGGGGGCGTTTGGATTCTACCCCTTCTCCAAATAAGATTTTCATACGTGAATGTTCGTTCATGCTTTTTGTCCCTGAGTTGCTTCCATGTCACTGCCTTACATAAATGGCATAAGTCCTGGTTATTGAGTGCCATACTTCAGAGTTCTAAGCAGTTCTTGTAACACTGTTTAAACCTTATTTGCACCTGCTGCAGCTTCACTATTCAAAGTAGTGGGGTCCATTTGTGGACCTGACTGCATTGGAAAACAATGTGATACGGTGCCTCCCTAAACCGCTTGACGGAGGCTCCCGAGGGGCGGTGAGATGGCGCGGACTGAGAGGGGGCGCTTGGCTCCTGCCCCCTCCCCAAGTCGTGTTGCCCTGGTGAGGCCTGAGATCGCCCCCGGCATAGGTGGCCGGCTCGCGGGGTCCGGCGGAATTTTTTCCCTTTTGAAGAATCTTTCATTCTGGACCTTGTCCCACAATCCGTTTCACCTGAAGACACGCTGTCGCAGGGCGCCCCTTTACCGTTTTAGTTGCCATTCCGCCCGCTTTTGGTACTCTGTGCCTCTTCCGCCATTCAGCTGTTTACCGCTCGCTCTTGCGACTACAACGTCTCGCTCACCATGTAGTTGAGTTGCTCCCGCTCTTAAGATTTGACCGAACTTTTTGGACTGCTGAAAGCGGTGGAAATCCGACCGCTGGTTGGTGGAGACATTTTGACTATATTCTGCACCTGCATTGTCGCGTAATGCGTCATATGACGCAACGCGTTAGCGCACCCGGAAGTGCTCCGGTGCGCAAGGCGCAGCTTCCCGGAAACGATCCAGAGCGCGCCGCGCAGCGCGTAACGTAAGCATATAAGGTCATGTGACTTGTTAATAAAACTTTTCATTGGTTCATTTTACTTTTCTTTTCCTAATTATGTAAGACTAGGTCATGTGACCTAAAAATAACACTTTTCATTGGATTAAAACATTTTTTTTCCCCAAACGATGAAAGCCCCACCTTGTTTCTGGATGTTTCAGACTGAAGCTGGCGTCACCATGAGAGCACCACCATCTCGTAGCTCCGTCGTGGCCATTCCGCAAGCAATCTTGGCAGCCGCTCCCCACCGGAAGCCTGCGGGAGTCGAGGGCCCCCAAGACTTTTGTACAATCTTCAAGGCTGAGGGGACGCTTTCGAGAATGGAACCCAAGCCCTGGCAGACAATCGTCCCAGTTCCAAGGTGTCCCAGGGCCATTTTACTGGACCAGGCCCAAATCCGAAGAGCCGGCCGCCATTTTAAGAGTCCTGTGGCAGCCGCCTACCGCTGCACCGCAAGAGTGGGAACAACTCAACTACATGGTAAGCGAGACGGTGTAGCCGTAAGAGCGGGCGGTAAACAGCTGAATGGCGGATGAGGCACAGTGTAGCAAAAGCGGGCGGAATGGCGACTGAAACGATAAAGGGGCGCCCCACTACAGCAGACAAGCCTCCGCCATGTGCTTCAAAACTGCATATGTATCTCGTGATATCAAGGTTGGGCAACCAGTACAGAACAAGCAGTTACGAGTCCCATTTACACCGGCGCCATTTTGGGCGCGGCCGGGCAGGTCCAGGATCTACTGAAACATAAAAAATGAGGCTGACGTCTCTGAAGCAGTTCACGAACAGCAGGACATAGCAAATAAACATGAACTCTCTAAAGCTGTTAACTCACTGCAGAACAAAACAAGTGAACCTGAAACCTCTGGAATAATTGTCGCTCAAAAGAACAACACACAAAACTCTGTAGAGCCTGAAGGAAAAAAAACAGAAGGGCACTGTAGTTTCAGACACACTTAACACTAATGACGAAACAAAGATATCGTCTGTTTATAAAGCAGTTATCAACTTGACAGAATTGACAAAGAAGTGTATAGACACCAATGCATCAGCATTCTCGGAGATAACATCTTAAGGAACAAAGAAAGACCTGTTCACTCTTGACACCCCAGGTGCTGTGTATATTGCACTATAGTGCTGCATCGAGAAAACAGGCAACCCTATTGATGTGGATTTTTCATTATTGATTATTGTAAAGAAATGGCGACTCCCCCCTTTAGCAGATTAGCTAAATGTTTGCGTAATTTAGGCATAAAAGTTATATTATTGTTGTTGTTGTTATTATCGTTATAGTTCTGGTTAATTTCAAAAAATGGTTAAATATATTTACAGTTTTTGTTGCGTTCGTTATATTTAAATATTAATAAAGTTTTAAAATGTAACTGTCTTGGAGTACTATATTTTTTTAAAAAATCGGGTGAATGGGGCCTTGAATCGGGTTATTGTCATGTGTGGGCTTTGCAAGTGTACTGCTACAAGATCGGACATTTCAAACTCAAATGCACGTTCTTTTTCTTACTTTTCCGAAGCATGGAGCGCAATAGCAGGCAGAGAAAGGGTGATGCACGTGTTGAACACTGCCTGGCCTGCAAATTGCTGCCAGTGCCCCCCCGCCCGCTCCTGAAAGAGGACACACACACACCGCCGCCCCGAGTACTTCACAAATCTTTAAAAGACCATGCGCTTGTTCAATGGGAAGTGGATAACATGGCTAAGAGCATTTGCTGACTAATGCATGAATATCGCTGACTTTTCAGCGATATTCATGCATTGCGGCCGTTTTTTATCGCATTTGCGATAAACCTTGCTAATAGCAAGGTTTATGTGCGATAAAATTCGCCGAAGTGCGGCGATAATTATTGTCTCTAAACAAGTTAGAGACAAAAATTACCGCTAGTTGTTGGAAATATGCCCCCGGGTTTTTCCTTGCAGGAATCGGGAAGCGAAAGACTAGCACTGAAATCAGTAGTCTCACACCTGAATCGGGAGGGTTGGCATGTCTGGATACTATACAGCTGGAGTCATAAACTACATCCGCAGGGCTAGGTGATAGCCTAGGTCCGGCCTGGACAATCGGACACAGAGGAAGAGAAGTGTCAGAGGGTGCGGTAGTGAATAGGGTGAAAGGGAGGTGTCGAACGGGCACAGGGTGTGATTCTCAGAGAAGAGCAGCGCAGATGGGGGAAGTATATGGCCCATGCATGAGAGAGAGAGCGGGGGTGACCATTGCGTGGGGGAGATGCGTGCGAGGGTGGGGAGCCATGCTGAGAATCGACGGCGTGCAGAGAGTGGCCCTGGTCAAGGCATCTAAAATGGCTGCCGTGCACGACAAAATTGTGGCATTGGACAAAAACGCAAGATGGCGCAGACAATGTTTATCAATAAGGATTCATTTATAACAAAATATTTACTCGCAGTGACAAAATGGTGTTCAACACTTCCTGATTTCCATCGAATCGAACGTTAACAAACGTCACGCAGCAAAAAAAAAAAAAAAAAGCTCACGCACAGAGCGGTTTTTAGCCATGTTATCCAATGGAAGGTGGATAACATGGCTAAGAGCATTTGCTGGATAATGCATGAATATCGCTGACTTTTCAGCGATATTCATGCATTGTGGCCGATGTGCGGCGATAATTTTTGTCTCTAAACAATTAAAACGAAGCACAAAATGGCGAATTCCCGTTTCGCTACCAGTTTGCGGCCCAGTTCGCGGCCCGTGAAGCGCTTCTACCGTGAAAAATCATTTTTTTTTTATTTTCCCCACGGGTCCCTTTAATAACCCCAACAACATTCCTAGGGGGTCAAGAGGGGGATACCTTGCCCCCTTTCATTAAATTCCCCCTTAGTTTTTCACCTTTTCTTCTCTCTCGATCCTACCGAGAGACAAGATGGCGGCCGCTCCGGACTGTCACGCAGCAAAAAAAAAAAAAGCTCACGCACAGCCGCTGGAAGAGATGTATCAACATATATCAGCCTCCTCATCCACCCTCAGGAAACATAGGGGATTAGGATACGTCTCCCGCACCCACTTATACCTAGTAATTTAATTAACGAAGCACAAAATGGCGAATTCCCGTTTCGCTACCAGTTTGCGGCCCAGTTCTCGGCCCCTGAAGCGCTTCTACCGTGAAAAATCATTTTTTTTTATTTTCCCCACGGGACCCTTTAATAACCCCAACAACATTCCTAGGGGGTCAAGAGGGGGATACCTTGCCCCCTTTCATTAAATTCCCCTTTCGTTTTTCACCTCTTCTTCTCTCTCGATCCTACCGAGAGACAAGATGGCGGCCGCTCCGGACTGTTTAGAATGTTGACAGACACCGGAGAGCCAATCAGCTTTCTGCGCGCAAAGTTCCGATAAGCGAAAAGTAAGCGGACCGGATCGCTGCCCGGAGCGCTGTTACAGATATATATCTTGAATTAAACGTTAATTTCTCAAAATCCACTGAAGCACATATATTGAGACCTAGCAAAGGCACATCGGGCTAACAGTCCCTACAATTTTGCCAAGTTTCGTGCAAATCCATTCAGCCGTTCGAGCTAAAAGTGAGTCCAACCGCCCTATGGAAAACTCAATGCAAAAAACGCGTTTTGGGACCCCCCTTTTTTCTCAGCCCCCCCTTGACGAAACCCCACCAAACTTTCAGGGGCTGCTCAGAAACAAAATGTGCCATTTTCCTGAAAATTTCAGCCGATTCCGTCCACAAACGCTAAAGTTATTAGACATAGAATTTTCAGAAATCCCATAGGGAATTAATCCTAACTATATATACCTACTGGCGATAGCCAGTAGGTAATATATATATATATATATATATATATATATATATATATATATATATATATATATATATATATATATATATATATATATATATATTACCTACTGGCGGTCGCCAGTAGGTATATATAGTTAGGATTTTTTCTCTATGGGATTTTAGAAAATTCTATGTCTAATAACTTTGGCGTTTGTGGACGGAATTGGCTGAAATTTTCAGGAAAATTGCACATTTTGTTTCTCAGCAGCCCCTGAAAATTTGGGGGGGTCATCAAGGGGGGGCCGAGAAAAAAGGGGGTCCCAAAACGCGTTTTTCCCATGTTAATTTCCATAGGGCGGTTGGCCTCACTTTTAGCCCGAACGGCTGAATGCATTTGCACGAAACTTGGCAAAATTGTAGGGACTGTTAGCCCGATGTGCCTTTGCTAGGTCTCAATATATGTCCTCCAGTGGATTTTGATAAATTAACGTTCAAAAAAAGATATATATCTGTGACAGCGCTCCGGGCAGCGCTCCGGTTCGCGTACTTGACGCGTAACGGAACTTCGCGAAGCGAAGCTGATTGGCTCTTCAGTGTCTGTCAAAATTCTAAACAGTTCGGAGCGGCCGCCATCTTGTCTCTCGGTAGGATCGAGAGACAAGAGGAGGCCAAAACAAAGGGGGAAATGACCATAAGGGGGCATAGTAGATCCTCCCTGACCCCCTAGGTTTGATGTGGAGGCTTTAAAAGGGCCCAGTGGGGAAAAAAAAAATATATAATTTTTTTTTTTTGCTTGGGAAGCTTCAGGTTCGCGAACCGAGAAGCGGCCCGGGGAGCGTACTATGAGGAAAAAAGATTGATAGTCTTTTTAAATATTGTATGTAACCAGCAGCGTTACGGGAGTCCACCATTTTGTGTTTCAGTCGAATTAAGATACAAGATGGAGGGCAAATAGTGTTCAGAATGGGTAGAAGGGGGCACGGTAGACGTATCTTGACCCCCTAGGTTTTCTGAGGGTGGTTGAGGAGGCCCATATGTGCGGGAAAAAAAACATTTTTTTAAGAAATTTCGCGCGGTTAGCTTCCGGCTCGCGTACCGGGTAGCGCTCCGGGGAGCGAAGTTTGTTGAAAATTTGTGAAAAAAGTTAGTGAAAAATAATAATTGTGAGTGATTAGATGTAGGGTAGCTCTGACAAGAGCTTTTGGGTTTATGGTACATTTATGTACTTATAAGTAGGTACCAATGCACAGTCTTAAATTCATAATGAAAATTCTGTTGCCCTCATCTGAGAAGTGAACTCCATCTCCTCTGTAGATATCTTGCATGCAAAAACGAAAGTTATTGTTGTACATGGAGCCCATTCCATGGTCTCTCATGTAAGCTGAAACAGATTTGTTTACATGCTTCCTCGACTTCTCAATTTGTGGACAAAATTGGTTTGACCACCTCCATTTCTGTCTTCGGCATATATTTGAATATACCAAGGCAGTTTGAGGAAAAAGTGCCATTAATTGCTCAAAGGTGTCCTTTAAAAGCATTTCCAGACTTACCCCAGTCAAAGTGCCCAAATCATTACCTCCACAGTGCACAATTAACAGGTCAGGTTTTGGCAAATGCATAAAGGTTTTCACCAATGCTATCAATTGGTGACATTTTAATCCTCTGTAGCCAAACCACTTAATTTCCACATCTTGTAAATTGAGGTTAGGTAAATTTCTGTTCTCAGCATACCTTTGAGCCCAGTAAATGTAACTATGTCCAACAATCCAGACAGTAAACATGGTGAGAGAAGTTTCTGCTGCAGTCAGATGAAGTGTGGTAATGAAATGGCAGATGAAACAGTAGGAGTTTGTAAAGAAAAAAAACTGTGGAGTTTCAGTGCTAATGATTCACTAGCAGTGATTGGTGGATTTCCATTTCTGAAAAGAGAAAGTTAGGGTGCATGGATGTGTTCTTTGAAAGATGTAATTTGAATGGTCAAGAAAAAATCATTTAATGAAAGATTGCACTGGATACGCAGGTGCACTGAGAGTTCAGAGTTCAATTGAAACATTGTTGTGTGAACTTGCAAACATCAGAGGTCTTTCAGGAGGTGGTTGCTATGCAAAAAAGGCAGAGAGGGCAGAGGGGGGAGGGTTTTGATTTGAAAAAAGTGAGGGAAGAGTTTTGATTGGCTAACATGAGAGATATGTGTGATGAATGTCAGCATTTCTGTGATTTCTATAGCTGCAGCCTCTGGAGTGCATACTCTTTGTTCTGCTGAAGACAATTTGGTGTATTTCTGAGACTGTTTTGAAACTCATAAAGTATTTGCTAAGGTGAGAAAAGATTTATTTAATTTAGATAGACAATAGTATGCTTTAAGGAGAAAATTATGAAGAAAGCTGTGTTTTTAAAATGTTGCTTTGTCTAAAGTGTTCTACAAATAGATTTTGTTTCTTTGAGAAATTGTAATTGGAGATAATGTGAAGTATTAGTACTGACAGGGTGTTTTTGTACATAGGAGCTGTGCAGTGTTTTCAAATTATTACTTGAAAATCGTTTTTGAGGAAAAGGAATGCTTTTAAAATTTATCTCAAGGAAATAATGGTGTCTGTTTCTTTATAAGGCATTTGAGTATCTCTGATGTTATATTTCCCATTTTAATTTAAGAGCTTTCGCCGTGGGGCTTGTTCCTTGTAAATATGCTCCCACCTGTGCTTGGCAAATTTAGATTTTGATTCTTTGAGTTACATAGCCATGTTAAAAGTGACCCAAAAAATGGTGCAAGGGCAATCAAAAACCGCTTTCATGTGTCTTAAGGACATTTTAAGTCATTTTCTCTTGAATGTAGGTGTACAATTGATTTATATGTTGTGTTTAAAAACGTTTTTTTCAAATCAATTACATTTCTGGATATGTACTGCTAGAGCTTCATGGGTTGTTTGGGGCATATTTATAAGGCATTTAAGTGTCTCTGATGTTATTTTTCCCATTTTCATTTAAGACCTTTCCCCGTGGTGCACGTTCCTTGTAAATATGCTTCCATCTGTGCTTGGCAAATTTAGATTTTGAATATTTGACTTACATAGCCATGTTAAAAGTGATCCAAAAATGGTGCAAATGCTTTAAAAAAACACTTTCATGTGTCTTAGGGCATTTTAAGTCACTGAGGAAACACAGGTGATGTGATTGTGCAATGAGGAAAAGAAACTCCACATTTTTCAATTACATCACCTGTGTTTCCTAAGTTTATGAATAACATTGCGCAGATGAAGTTTAGGTCTGTCCACGGACACAAAAGAGGTCTGGCCTTTGTTCAAGAGTGAAGTCAACATGACTTACTTCATTGGTAGGCCTTCACATGTATTATCTCCTCTGTACTCTGCAGCGGCGGTGCAAAAGATCTGCTATGTGGCGACATATTTACAACTTGATGCATCTAGACAGATGTGTCATGCTGTAAAGTTCCGTGCCACATGAAACCTGCGTCAGGTTTCATATAGGTGTTTTGTTGCAGGGTGGGCATTCATTTGCATGAAAGCCCTGTAAAACTAACACAGTGAAATTTAGAAGATTTCACTGAGTCAGCTTTATAGCATTCCTGAATCAAATCCTTATGGCTGTTTGAAACAGGCATAAGGAGTGACGCACCATGCAATGTGTGGCTTCCTCCTGTGCATTGCAGTAGACATGTCATGTTTACGACGTGACTTGTGCAATGTGTTGCTTTTGCAGGAACCGATGCGTGACGCATCTGTGCTGTTTTTATTCAATGGTGCTCCACATTGTAAATGTGGCACTCCATGGGTAGCAGAGCAGTGGTGCACGTTAACTGGTGCATCCCTGGGGATGTGCCAGTTAACATAAATCTGTCCCTATACATTTAAGTATGTGCAGGGGACAAAGAGTCGGTGAGGCTTATCCTAGGTTAAGAAGAGATGAGTCCTTTTTACTGAAGACTTAGACATAGGCCTCACCTCTTCAGCATCGCTGGACATGGCTAAATAATAGCTGCAAAATGATACTCTTGTTAAACAATTTTTACTATTATAGTCTCTGAGATTTGTGTCTTAGTCTGCAACATCTCATTGTTGTTCTCTTTTTTTAAAGATAACGACAACATCAAGCATGAGTGATAATGAGCAATCGGTTGATCTCGATCTTATCGTTGAACTTGTCATTGAAACGTCAGTGGAAGTAGATCCCTTAGATCATTTAAATCCTGAGGATGATGAAGAATATGATGAGAATGCCGATTTGTCAGAATTGTATGACTTAGGGTGGGAAGCTGATCTGCTTGAGCCTATGTAGTAAAAATGTAAACCGTTTAATTTAAAATTAAACAAAAGTTCTAAAATAGTTTGTGTGTAGTGTCTTTATTAAAATAATCAAATATGCTCGTAAAATTAGTTCAGATTCACATATAAAACAACACAGGTAAAATGTAGAAGCATTTAATTTCTTTGCTACTATTTGTGATTTCTAAATTTGCCAATGCACTAAAAATTATTCTATGTTAAAATAAAAAGTAGGGTGTTAGGTTTTTGATGACTGTTATTGATTTACTGTTTGGTAATAGTGGTTAATAACATTTTTTATTATATTTTAGCACAGATTCAACTGCAGATTATTTCAAAATTTGAAAATGCCAACTAAGAATCGAATTAGAAAGGCTACAAGACGTCAAAGACAGCAGGTCCATCAATTACTGCAGCAGTCCTCTACAAAAAAAACTTGTCAAGTCACCAAGAAAGCACCGGGTAAGACCACGAAATCATTCATAAGAAAAATTTGGAGTAAAAAAAGTATTACTACAGAAAATGTTTCAGTCCAGAAAATGAGAAGCAATTTAAACGGAAAGGAAAGGCCAATCAAAAATGTTACTGCTAGAGCAAGAGATAAATCTGTGCATGATAGCAGAAGGAAAGAACAGTTTAGGGACATTCGTAAACGAATGTTCCGCAACAGGATAATTGGCAATTTGTTAAAAAATATTAAGAAAGGTCAACAGAAAGTGGTTTTTTATAAGAGAAAAAAAAAGTTGAGAAAGTTATTGATCAGGCATTTGAAATTAAACGAAAGTTATTTATTTTGATAATCAACAGAATTAGGAAGGTAAACAAGGTAATTTATGATTTCAAAACAAATAGTAGATGGAAGAGAATAATTAATCGTAGTAATTTTTGTGATGTTTTCTCAGGAGACTGGATGCATAGTTCAAGTTCTGAGGCATTTTTTAATGAGGAGAGGTATTTCCAGGATAATGATTTAGTGCATGCAGTTGACACCAGTGGTCGAGCTTATGAAGTGAAAGATGGATGTCCAGTTGAAAAAGAAAAACTTGTGACAACAGACACAGAAGAGGTGTTAGGTAATGAGGTTTTAGGAAGACGTCCTAAGGGTCCTGTGTACACCTGGAACTGTAGTAGTATTTGCAGTGTGCAACAGGATTCAATCGATTTGCTTTGTGATTTTGTACGGACATTTAATAAGAAAAGTTTGAAGCAGAAAATGAAGTTGTTGCAAGAATTAGATCCTTGCAGAGTGGGAGAAGTGACAGGTTTGCATGGTCATTCACTGGCTTGTCTTTCCAGGAGAGTATGCCAGAGTGTTTTTCATCATTTCAGGATGCTAGCAGCGCATCATAATAAAGTGAGGAAATTAGTTAGAATGTTGTATTATGCTAAGAGTCCAGCAATTATGCTTAAACAATTATGTGCTGCTCTTTTCCATGGTTCTGAAATAGATGTGAAGAATATTTGTGAAGAAATTGAGTTTTGTTACTTTGGAAGTAAAGAGAAGAATGTTGAAATTGACCCAGAAGAAGAGGGTAATGTTGAAGATAATGTACAGGTTTCCAGTACAGATAATTTTCAAAAGGAAATTGCCACGTTTCAGGTGAAATCAAGTGAGAGGCCTAATTTCACTTGTGTGTGTTGTCGACGCACTTATTATAAGAATCAGACTAAGTTAGTGGATTTATATGCTAAAAGTGAAAGGGAAAATAATAGTGAATGGAAGGATTTCGCAACATACTTGATGGTAGAAAATTGTTTTGATTTGGGATCGGATCAACGTGTGTGTACTTATTGTTGTAACAAATTAAACCAAAACCAGATGCCTGCTAGAGCGGTTCATAATAATCTGGAATTGGTTGAGATTCCTTCTGAATTGAAGGATTTAAATACTTATGAATCTATTTTGATTCAAAGTATCCATCCCTTTCAGGCTATTGTAAGAATGGAGCCAAAGACAGGGACATTGCCTCCATCAGATTTACAGAGAGGATTAAAGGGAAGAGTTGTTTATTTGCCTCTAGATTTGAACAAAAACATTAACACAATTGGAGTAGAAAAAGTGGAAGAGGAACCTCTGGTTATCTTAGTTAATGGGGTTCCGACAAAGAATAAGAAAATATGGCAAGATTTAGTGGATGTTAGGAAAGTCAAAAAGGCAACATTGTATTTGAAAAAAAATAATAAGTACTATAAGAATGTATACGTTGCAGAAGAGGAAGTAAGTGAGGAAGAGGATAGCGATTTGTGTGCTGGCCAAATTGAGAAATTAGAAGCCTCTAAAAAGGAAGAAATATATGAACATTATAGTGTTCATCCTTTGCATTCCAAGGAAGTCATGGGGAATGCTATTGAGTTGTTTCAAATGAAACAAACCAAAGGGAGTCCCATTAGTGTTTGGGAGGAAAGTTTGGAAGCTCGGTGTTTCCCACAGCTATTTCCAACAGGTCAAGGAGGAAAATATGATGAGCGACATCATCAAATTCCTGCTTCTGAATACCGGACTTTACGATTGTATGCAGAAGATGCTAGGTTTCGACAATGCATTCCCTATTTGTTTCATCTCCTGTTTGAAAGCGATCTGTCAGGACTGTTATATGCAGTGAACCACATCTTGAAAAGTGGTATACAGATGCAAAACATCTCGGCAAGGGACTTTATGGAGAAAGTCAATGTCCAAGACAGTATTTTGGATTCTCACCTAATTAATCTCATGGCGTGTCAGCGTGGTACTAATGAGTACTGGTACCGTCGTCATGGTGATTTAAAATGTATGCTGAGGAACTTAGGAACTCTGACATGGTTCCTCACTCTGAGCTGTGCCGAGTATAGCTGGGAAGACTTACTTGAATTTCTACGAGAGGCAAATGGAAATATTGAAAATATTGAATTCAAGACACCCGGAGAACTGTGCTCTTTGGATCCAGTGAATGTATGCAGGTACTTCAATCATAGATTTGAAGCTATGATGTCTTTCATCATGAATAAGAAGAATCAACCTCTTGGAGAGGTGTTGGATTTCTTCTGGAGAAAGGAGTACCAAGCAAGAGGTGCTCCTCATATACATATGCTGCTGTGGATCAAGGATGCACCTAAATTTGGAACAGATCCGGATGACTTAGTGATGAGTTTCATAGAACAGTATTCTACGTGTGCTGTTCCAAACGCAAAGGAGAAGAAAAGCCTAAGAGAACAAGTTCTACGTTTCCAAAGCCATCGTTGTGGAAAGTACTGTTGTCGTAAATTCAGAAACAAGGACAAGTTCTACAACAAATGTCGTTTCAACTTTCCACGACCGGTGATTTCTAAAAGAAGAGTAAACAGTTTGATGTCTTCGCTGCGACATAATGTGACGAGGAAATCACCCAAAAACACATACAATTTGAAAAGAAACGAAGAGTCCAAGTACATCAACGACTACAATCCAGTCATTTTGTCCATGTGGAATGCTAACATGGATATACAGTTTGTGGCTGACAACTGTATGGCTGTGGCTCGGTATGTGACATCTTACATCACCAAAAAAGAAAAGACAGAATTGAAGGATATGTGGGAGGATATTTCCCATGAAAAGAGCCTCAGCAAGAAGTTGTACAGTTTCAGTTTGAAGATGTTGTCACATCGAGAAATCGGAGCTTACGAATGTTCTGACCGGTTATCTGCAGCAAGTCTCTATGCCAAATCCAGGAGTATCATTTGGGCGAGTCTTGGTCTTGCTGCAATGCGAAATCGAGTTCTAAAACCTGTCCGGGAAATTGAGTATTTGGCGGAAAAGGAGCCAAACAGTACCGACATTTTGAAGACCAACATGTTGGATACATATTATCAAAATCAAAGCAGTCACCTCGAGAATGTTTGTCTATATGAGGTTCTACAAAATTACATATTCAAGAGGAACATCAAAGAAGATATTGAGAAAGGAGTGTATGCTGTAATTGGAAGTGAGGGATGTCTGGTCAAGCAAAGAAAATTCCACTTGGTAAACCATCGAAAATTGAGTGGCGAATCTCCAGAAAAAAAGAAGTTTTTCTATTTAGCACTCTTGCAACATTTCAAGCCTGGGCATTCAGAAGAGGAACTGCTTGGAGATTTTCTCTGTTACAAAGACTCTTTCAATGCCGCCAAGGAGACCATAGAATGTTCTGCTTTTCCCAAATATCTAGAAATGTTGACTTTGGAAATCGAGCAGGAAGCAACGATTGCAGCCGAGATTGCTAGAGACAGTTCTCAGGACAGTCAGAGTTCTGTTTCATTGAGTCAGGATCCACTAGGAGGACCTGTTATCGAAAATGAAGCTGCCACTGCTATGAATGAAGTAGAAAGAGCCATGGCACATGCTCAGGAGGATGCGGTTAACTTAGAAGACTTGGAAAGACAACTCAATGTTGAGCAGAGGAAAATATATGATGAAGTTACCAAGCAAATTGAGCATGGATTAAGTCATGAGAAGAAAGAGTGCTCATGTACGTCGATGAAGCCTGTCCGATTGTACGTGAGTGGAGAAGTGGGAACTGGAAAAAGTTTCCTCATTAAAGCAATTTCATGTTATTTGCAGGAAAGGACTGAGTCATCGCTGTCTTGTGTTGTCACCGCTCCAACTGGACTGGCAGCACATAACATTAAAGGAATTACTTTGCATCGTCTACTAATGTTGCCAGTGGAGCATGACAACAAATTACAATACCACAAGTTATCTGGAGATGCTTGTTGTGAAGTTTCAAGAGTCTTGAGGAAAATGAAACTTCTTATCATTGACGAAGTAAGCATGGTTTCCAATCTCATGCTTGCCTTTGTGCATTTGAGAATGCAAGAAGTTCTTAAAACAGAGTATGATGTGTTATTTGGTGGCAAACACATCATTGTTTTCGGAGATCTTCTGCAGCTGACACCAGTGAAAGGACAACCTAAGTTCAAAATACTCACGCATGAAGATACCAAGAAGTGCCTAGGGAGCATTGGCAACGTCAATATATGGTTAAACTTCAATTATGTTGAACTGCATGAAAATATGCGTCAAGCGAAGGATGAAGATTACAAGAATATTCTACAAGATGTTAGAATTGGAAAAGTGACCGAGCATGCGAAAGAAGCTTTACATGCACGATTACTGTCAAATTTATATCCAGAACAAGACGTTGTGCCTGAGAATATTTTTAAGAAAATTACTGAGAAGAAATCTGGAATATGTTTGATGCCAACCCTTGCAGAATGTGCCATCTTCAACAACAAAATATTGCATTTAGAAAACCAAGAGATTGTGAAACTAGAAGCTATTGACAGAGTAGAGCATATGGGATCCACAATTATTTTGTCTGAGAATTTGAAATCAAAATTGGATTCATTAGAGAAGACTATATCTAAAACTGCAGGTTTTGAAAAGACTCTGAATGTGTGCTTAAATTGCCGTATAATTTTAAGAAGGAATTTACATGTTGAAAGAGGTCTGGTAAATGGATCAATGGGTAATGTTGTTGATTTTCTGAAATACAGAAATAGAGATGGAATTGAATTTTTTAAAATTAAATTTGATGGCATTGAGGAACTACAGCTAATTGGTCGTTATTCTGCAAGATTTTTGCTTGTAAAAGACTTATACGTGCGCCGTAAGCAGTTTCCTGTTTGCTTGGCATATGCGGTGACAATCCATAAATCGCAAGGTTTAAGTTTAGACATTGCTTTGGTGAATATTGGCAGTTCTGTGTTCAAGGAGGGTATGGCATATGTGGCATTGTCACGAGTTAGAACTTTATCGGGTTTGTACTTGATTGAGTGTGATGTCACAAACATTTGTGCGGATCTAGATTGTGTTAAGGAATACAATAGGTTAAGAAGAGAGTATGCGCCACATTTGCTTCAATATCCTTCGTTTGAGAAACGTGTGGTAGGCCCGAAACGAAGAAATGTAACCAATAGTAGGGAGGTTATAGCAAAAAGACGAAAAGTCGATGAACCTGAATTTATAAGCAGAAAGAAAATGGATTCTGTTGAAGATGTGGTTGGTTTTAAATTTGAAAACAGTTCTGGTGTCAACTGCTATGCTAATGTAGTGGTTAATGTTTTGTTTTCTCTAGTAAATGTAAAAGAAGAGATTGTGGTCAATTCGGATCAAAGATTTTGCAGTTTGTTAAACTCTGTGTTAGAGAAATGTAGCACTGATAGAACAAAAATACAAAGTGTGTCTGAAATTCGAAATCTGTTAGACAGATGTTCAGGTCAAACACAATTCTCTCAAAATATTCAGCAAGATTGTCAGGAGTTTTTAATGTATATGCTTGATGTATTGCATGCTGAAGGTGTAGATGTAGATCACCTGTTTGGGCTTTCTTATCAATGGCAGCATGACTGCGAGAATTGTAGGTTATCAAGTACTACTAGTGTAGATTCGGAAAGATTTATATATTTAACTTTGCCAGACAGTAAATCAGTGTCCTTTAATAAGCTAGTAAAAGCAGCTGATCACAACATGGAGTGTAGCCAATGTAAATCTGAAATGATGTCAACATTATTTATACGAAGATATGGCCTGTATGTCATTTTAATGTTCCAACGATGTAGGCCTGATGGAACAAAATTAACAACTTTAATAAAAAATGTTGTTGCTTCGCAGTTGTCAATATCAGGAAGGACTTTTGTAACTGCAGCAATTATATATCATGACGGTCCTACAACAACATCAGGACATTACACAACTTATTTAAAGTCCAGAAACGGCTGGTCATTCTGCAACGATTCTGTTTTAACTTTCAAAAAGAAATTGCCTTTTGACCTTAAAAATTCTTACCTGGTGTTTTTAAAACCAAAATTTTAGGGAAAGAATCTCGGGATTTGTTCTGAGGAATTTCAAGAGGTTCATGGAGTAGAGGGAATGTAAGTCTGCAATGCTGTGTAGATTATTTCTCCAAACTTTTGATTATAATGTCATTTTAAAAATTCAAAAATATAAACCTGATGCAAGTAAGTCTACTTCATAGTAAGCAGTATCAGTGTCATAGGAAATGTAGATCATGAGTGAGCAACAAGGGTAAGATATTAGTAGTCCAGGATTGTGAAAGTAATCTTAAACGTTTTCTTTCTGAAATTTGCGAAAATAGAAAATGACGGGATTTGCTTACAAGAATTCCAAGAGTTGTAAATGGCTCTTACATGATTTGGCCTTGTGGAAACATGTGGTAGAAAGCGAGAAGTCTTTTATCGTATGTAACATATTTTGCAAAACGATGGAGGTTTTCTTTCAGAAAGTGGCGGGCTGAAAATATTAACAGGACAACAGACTGTAAGCTATTCATAGGACATCCTTCGACGTCATGGAAAGTAAGTTAATTTTAAGGAGTTTTGAATTCTGGTTTCTTATGTTGTATGGGTTTTTTAAACACAATCATTTTGATTGTGTTTTTTTTTCCCCGCTGTTACATGATGAATACCTTCAAGTCACTGATTTTAGTGAAATTTGATACATTCTGAGAACAGCAAAAGTAAACCATTTAACATGTATAATTAATTCTCTACTTTTTGTACTTATGATATACATTTGAAATGTGTAGTAGACATGGAGAAGCTGAGGCTTCTGTAAGTGTCAAAGTTGTTGCATACAGTGCTGCACTTCTGGGTACTGTTTTATTTGGAAACCTGAGTAGGCCTCACCTCAAACAAACCTCTGGATAGGACACATCTTATTGCATCCTGAAACAATCATTTAAAATGTTAGGGACACTTTTATGATGGCTTTACACCTCTTTTGCACTGCCATTGCATCACTGTTGTGAGACAGCAGCAGTGCAAAAGATGCACCATGTTCCAAAATAGGCCTCACTTCATCTGCATCAAGATACTGTTAGTTTAAAATATATATCTTTAGGACTGTGTAGGGGGCCTGGAGAAGCAGAGGCTTCTGTAAGTGTCAAAGTTGTTGAAAAACTGTTTGTCCTTCAACCTTTTCCCTAGTCTTTTCTAATTTTTAAATACATGTTTTAATATTTTTCAAATGTTTGTTCTCTCTTTCACAGATTGAAAGTATGAAAATAAAAAGTGAATAAGTTAACGACAATTATAAGGTAAATGTTTTGTACTCTTTTCGTTACATTTCTATCACATTCACCTACTATTAGTTCCACAGCTTCTATAGGACTTCAGACTATAGGGCTTTAAACAAAGTTTAACTAAATGTGGCAATTTGGAGCTGTGCCCGTGGCTTTTAGGTCAATGCGCAAGTGCATTGACCCTAAATGCGTGTGCACATTACAAAATCGCCGTCTGTTCCCTCAGCCGCACTCCTCCCACACCTTTGAAGTGAAGCTTAGCTTCACTTCAAAGGCCCCGGCTGTTTCACACCCTCATTCCGCTCTCCCCGCTCCATCCCCTCCCCTGCCCGCCGTGTGCATTTCTCCTCCCCCTCCCCCTCCCCACAGCAACGCCACTCACACACGCAACGCCACTCACACACGCAACGCCACTCACACACGCAACGCCACTCACACACGCAACGCCACTCACACACACAACGCCACTCACACACACAACGCCACTCACACACGCAACTCATCCACACAACGCAACTAATCCACGCAACGCCATTCATCCAAGCAACGCCAATCATCCACGCAACGCCACTCATCCACGCAACACCACTCATCCACGCAACGCCACTCATCCACGCAACACCACTTATCCATTTACAAAACCAAAAGGTCAAACTCTTCTATTGCGAGACCTATTGCATTTTCAATGCTTGATTCTTTCACTCTCTTATCTATTTTGTTTTTCACAATTATATCCTCTTCCATCTTTTCTTCGGTAAATAAATCTATTAAACAGCCTCTCTGGTTTAGTCCCTGTAGCTGTCTTTCTTTTAACATTACTCTCTGTTTACTTCCCTTGTACTTACTCCTTTTTAAAAAAAAAAAAATTTGGGGGGTTAGCTCCCGGTTCGCGTACCGGCGAGCGAACCGAGAGCGAACTAAAAGAAATAGAGCTTGCCAGAGTGCTAAACATTCTAGCAATTTTTGTATAAAGGGGAGGTAGTTCTGAAAAGAACTCTTTTTTTATGTTTTTGTTGTTATATATTTTTTTTTACTTTTCTGAACATTCTTTGTTTTTTTTTGTATTTTTTGAACAATTTTATGTTTTTTTTGTTTTTTTGGAAGGGAAAGAACAAAAAACAGGCATTGAAAAGGGCTCAACAGGAGCAAAAAAAAATTATTTTTTGGGGCGTTTAGAGCACTTGTGACTTTCAAATGCTCTATTTACTAACTTAATGCTCATATTGGCACATGAAAGTAAGGTACCGCAATATAAACAAACAATCTTCATGTGCACAAAGTTTTCATGGATGTTTGGCACTGTTTCCCATGCCTCTGGCCCTGACAGAGATATCTCTGCTGATGTCCTGGCCACAGAAGTTGGAGGGTTGTCTTGCAGGTCACGCATCTCTGCCCTGCTATAATTTAGAGGATGCCACCTCTGCATGCGACGGTGCATAGTATAGTTGCCATAACTATACTTCTTATCTGTGCCTCTAGATAAGTTCTGCTTGCATATTAGGCACGTCACATAGCAAGCATTAACTTTTTTCTCCCCTGCAGGAAATGAAAAAAACTGCCAAATAAAACTATTTTTATAATGAGATACCCGGGGCAACTCTTCTAAAAATTGTGGTGCCTGTTCTTCCTCTTCCTCTTCTTGATCCTCCTCCTCCTCTGGGTTTGCAAAGAACTGTGGAGGTGGTCCTCTCTTCCTATGAGGAGGTGGTGGTGGTCCACCAGCTGAAGCTACTAGGGAAGCCATTTTCCACTGTGCAAAAAAGGTCTTCCTTTCACAAAGTTGAAAGTCAGAGTGAGAAAAAAGGTGGGGGCTTTCATCATTTGGGAAAAAAATAGTTCTAAACCAATGAAAAGTGGTATTGTAAGGTCACCTGACCTAGTCTTACATCATTAGGAAACCAAAAGTGAAATGAACCAATGAAAAGTTTTATTAACAAGTCACATGACCTGTTACGCATACGTTACGCGCTGCGCACCGCGCTCCGGATCGCTTCCGGAAAGCTGCATTTCGCGCCTCTGTTCGCGGTCGGGAGCACTTCCGGGTGCGCTAACGCGGCGCATTATAAGACGCATTATGCGGCAACGTGATATGTCGCGCTTCCGCGACGCGTCACGATGTTGATTTCTAACATGGCAGTTGCGCAAATGGAACGTTTACCGGTTAGCGGACCTGGTCGTGGCATCAAATTGAGCTAACGGAAAGCTTCCCGGTTCGCGAACCGGGAGCGAACAAAAAAAATATTTAAAAAAATTATTAATAAACATATAAAATATATTTTTGGATTTAAAGAAAAATAAATTTTACAGCTATAGATATTAGCTTTTAAAAAACAAATGAAATTCACTGAAAAAACCATAGGTTATAGACCATATATAGTTAGGAATTAGCATTTACAAAACCTTGAAAATTCACTGAAAAAAACATAGGTTATAGACCATATATAGTTAGGAATTAGCATTTACAAAACCTTATTTTACTCAAGAATAGGAATTTCTGAAAATTCTATGTTGAATAACTTTGGCGTTGATGGACAGAATTGTCTGAAACTTTCAGGAAAACAGCACATTTTGTTTCTGAGCGTCCCCTGAAAGTCTGAGGGGGTTTCGTCAAGCGGGGGCCGAGAACAAAGGAGGGTCCCAAAACTTGTTTTTAACATTGAGTTTTCCATAGGGCGGTTGGACTCACTTTTAGCTCGAACGGCTGAATGGATTTCCACAAAACTTGGCAAAATTGTAGGGACTGGTAGCCCGATGTGCCTTTGCTATGTCTCAAGATATATGCTCCAGTGGTTTTTACGAAAATTACCTTTGAAAAATATATATTGGGCTACATTGGGCTATATATATGTTAGAGCCCAAATGTAGCCCAATGTAGCCCAAAGATGGCCACCAGAGACAAAAAAAACAAATGTAGCCCAAATATCAGCCAGATGTAGCCCAACTATAGCCCAGTGACAGCATGTCCCAGAGTGTTCTAAAGAACAACTAGAGCACTAACAGTCTTACTTATGACAAAAGTATGGCACACCTGAAGTCATCTTGATTGGTATAAAGTGTTAACACTTAAAACATTTAATTTGCAAAGGAACAAATTGAGGGGTGTCATAAGTAAGACTGTTAGCGCTCTAGTTTTTCTTTAGAACACACTGGGCTATAGTTGGGCTACATCTGGCTGATATTTGGGCTACATTTGTTTTTTTTGTCTCTGGTGGCCATCTTTGGGCTACATTGGGCTACATTGGGCTACATTGGGCTACATTTGGGCTCTAACATATATATGGCCCAATGTAGCCCAATATATATTTTTCAAAGTTAATTTTCGTAAAAACCACTGGAGCATATATCTTGAGACATAGCAAAGGCACATTGGGCTACCAGTCCCTACAATTTTGCCAGGTTTTGTGGAAATCCATTCAGCCGTTCGAGCTAAAAGTGAGCCCAACCGCCCTATGGAAAACTCAATGTTAAAAACACGTTTTGGGACCCCCCTTTTTTCTCGGCCCCCGCTTGACGAAACCCCCCCAAACTTACAGGGGACGCTCAGAAACAAAATGTGCCATTTTCCTGAAAATTTCAGCCAATTCCGTCCATCAACGCCAAAGTTATTCAACATAGAATTTTCAGAAATCCCTATTCAAAAAAAACCTAACTATATATATATATATAATACCTACTAAAATGTATTTATTTCAGTTTAGTAAACCATAAAAGAAGCGACTTAGGTCTCACTAACATAATTATTTGGGAAAAGTGTTATTAATATTTATACAACTCAAGTTCCAAATCGATACCTTGTGCATTAAACCCTCATTCAAAAAAGGCAAGGTGCCAAGACTAATCATAGAAACCTGGTTAATGCATAAAATAGAGCCCAAAAAAAATTCTAAGGATTTAGAAATGTAAATAGGAGCATTATTACTATTATTATTATTTTCTCTCTGGTGAATGAGAGGGTAAGCGCTAGGTAGCCCATATCTAGAAACAACTGATTCCTTTCCTGTTTTCCCACGAGAGAATATAGGTCACTGAAGTGTTTGTGGTACTCTAGGGTCTGGATTTTATTGGCCAAAGGGAGTGTTCTTTCGAAATTTCCCTTCGTCAAAAGGGTCCAGAATTTCCTGCTATCTGGATGACAAATGGCCTCCCCTTGGTCATCCCATCTCCTCCCTTCCCATCCTTTCTTCGGTTTGGCCTGTACTTGTTTATATTCCTTCCTGGCATCTCTAATACAGGGTGCATGCCTATTTCAAATTTTTATGGACAATTTCCCTCTTGACGCTCGACACTATCTATTGAACCATAAGTTGGAACCCAGCTGTATGGCCTG
This sequence comes from Lissotriton vulgaris, assembly GCF_964263255.1. Lineage (NCBI taxonomy): Eukaryota > Metazoa > Chordata > Amphibia > Caudata > Salamandridae > Lissotriton > Lissotriton vulgaris. The sequence continues at coordinate 97,482 of NW_028251242.1, forward strand.
TTTTTCCCAGTGCTATGCCCGTTGGCAAAAAAGAAACTAGTCAGATGGTCAAAGAAATCTTTGTGTGAGCTACTACAAGAGAATGTATTGGGGGACTCTTCATCCTCTGCACCTATGGTCTCCAGATGCTTTTCTAGATGACACGCGATTGCCCTACTTTTGGTTTTGTCCGCCATAATGGCAGGCCATTTAAGTTGACATTTATTATTGGAGGGTATTACCTCCTTAGTACTTAACGGAATCAATCCAACCTTAGCCCTCTTGCCCCATGGATGTTCAATAGTCAGGCTATGGAGATTATCGTCATTGGCACAGGATGGATTAATAACCATATCATGTACCAATGGCCATAGAGTGAGATCTACTAGAAGGTAATCAATCCTGCTTGTCCCTTTAGGGCCCCTAAAAGTCGTCCCTCCTCCTTTATCTGAGCTTGTTCTCCCATTTGCTGCTCTTAGCCTATGTTCCAGGGTGATGGCATTCAATTGCAATGCTGCTTTTGTCAATTTTTTAATGGGGTAAGCTCCAGTAGGTAGGTATAGTTAGAAGTTAGAACCTAGTTTCCATAAGAAAAGCATTTTTTTGTTTGCTAAAAACTTTGGTGTCGTTTGACGAATCTTTGTGAAATTCTAAAAAAAAGGTTTATCCAGGTAAGCTCCTATCCCGAAAGTTTGGGGGTGATTCATCAAGCGGGGGCTGAGAAAAAAGGGGTCCCAAAAATTGTTTTCTCCATGTTAATTACCATGGGAAACTTTAGCCAAGGCTACTGTCGGAACTGCTGAACGGAATTACACCAAATTTGGCAAAAAGGTAGCGCTTGGTTCAGAAAGCGACCTTTTTATTCAAATGGTGTAAATCCATTGAGTAGTTGCTGAGGAAATAAAAAAATAAGAGTCAAAAAATCCATTTCCAATATAAAATTTTAGCGAAAGCTACAGCCCAAACTGCTGAACGGAATTACACCAACATTGGCAAAAAAGGTAGTTCTTTGTTCAGAAGCTGAACTTTTGTAAAATGGTGCAAATCCGTTCAGTAGATGGTGTGAAAATCAAAATATCGATATCTATGGCCATGGGGATTCTCAACCCCTCCCGACCACACACTTCATTCAAATTGGCTGCAAACACTCCAAACCAGGAAGTGTTGGCAGCCATCTTGTTTGACCGGTAGAACCGAGTCACAAGAAAATAGTAAAAGAAAGTGATTTTTGTTCTAAACTTCCAAATGCGCGCTGGGTGCGAGAATCCAGCCAAAATTTTTGTTTTTAAAGTAGGCGGGGGCTCCCCCACTTAATGTAAATGAGCCCCCAGGTTGGCCTGGTCACGGGGGCGATCGTATAATCAGGTCAATAACAGAAGAGGGTCCCTGAATTAATTAATACTAGGAGGAGGAGGCAGGGAAAATACGCAAAAAACTACAAGAACCTCTCCTAGAACCTTAAATACCTAGAGGGAGTATATCCATTACTTTTAACATGCCATTATTGTCCCACACAGCAAACATATTAGAAAAACATATTCATTTATTGTTTCAAATCAGTCCAAATTCATAAAATACAGTTCATATGTATAATACACTATACAATTTAATCAAGAAAAAAAAACAAGATAAGAAACCCCCAGCCAAACTCTTCCATTCAAACAAACTCTCAATCAGTCACACCATCATACATCAAGGCACAAGAAAAAAACAATATAAGCAAAAACCAAGAATAACAAAAGAGAACAAAAACAGGCAAAATAAAACAAGAACAAAGCACTGACGCGCGTTTCGGAAAGGACTAATATCCAAGAGTTCCTTCGTCAGGGCGCACGGAAAATAATGAACATATCTTCACAGTAGTTGATCTCTTGCAACTTCAAACAATTTCATTTTGGGACAAGGAACCCAATATCCAAGGGACCATATCTTGTAGCTGGGGCAAGCGAATGTAAATACTTTCTGTGGGGACAATGAAAAAGAATATAAGCATAATACTAATAAATATCATTAAACTTCTGCTGGAGACACCACCTCCAATGACCAAGACAAGAAAAATAGATACACGCCACCAATTAGCAAGAAACAAAAAAAACAAATGGTTAATATAATGAGATGAAAAACCAAAAGGTATAAAAGGGTTAAGGTAGATACTAGAAGGGACACCCAAGATGCCAGCTAATACCACCACGGAAGTGAGAGCAACATCAATCACAATCAAAGTGAAAGACAGATCTAAAAACCTATATCCCACATAACCTGCGCAAGATGTCATACCATAAGAAGGGGCAATACACGCCACTCAGATTTAAGTGGATGTCTGTACTCCGAGGGGCAAAGTCTATGGAAGACAAATAAAGAATACAGGGCCCAATTATACGAAATAAACTCATCGAGCAATTATTCTCTAAGACAACCTAAAAGGGTCAAGGGGGCACAAGCAAAGAATCACTCTGCATATTAACGACTACAGCTTGATTATTCCAGTGAAGGTAAGTAACTGGAAGAGTGTCATATAGGGATATGGCATGCTTCACTCAATCCTGCTAAGCTACAAAAGGGGGAAAATATATATACTCACCCTCCCGAGTAGTGATGATGGAACCAATAGTCTTATAGCTCTAATCTCGGCAATAACGGTATAAAACAATAGAGTGTATGGAAGAGATACTGACGCTAATGAAAAGAAACAAAGCAAAAAAAGGGAACTAAGTACACCCGCCTGAGGCACAGAAGTACAACTAGTATTCTGCAGGCAAGATAGAGAGCGAGATAACCTAGAGGAGGATATAATACTATGAATCCCCAAGGTCAGGCGGTGAAACAGCAAAATAGCAGTGTCAATAGCCTGTCGGCCCAAGATAAACCGAGGTATCTTCAACGCGGAGGTATCTAAAGGGCTGAAAAATAAGGGGGACACAACAATAAGTCCCTATACAGCCCGTTATCCCATTCACTCCACCACCCTATGCCAACCTCCCACCCAGAGGAGTCAGCAAGAAGGGGGGGAGAAATCATTTACCTGATGAAACACGGTGAGAGTTCAATTGCAGTAAGTCGGGCAAGGTCCGGTGCCGCCGCTCGTATACATAAAGAACCGCCTCACAACACAACTCCAAACGGCGACACCCTAAAATATGACCGCAGGGGCGTGCGATCAATAACACCTGAGCTATGGTCTAAATAGAGATGGGACTAGTCAGGACAAAAGCACACAGGTGCCAATGTAAAAGGCAACCCGAACTTGTAGTGAATCAAAATAAACAACGGGCTCAAGGGATGACGGGTACGGCCATAATGGAACGGAGAACGAATGCGATATCCAATATAGACCTAAAGGTTAAAATAAATATCGAAAGGCAACAGTAGGCCGGCCTCTCGAAAACAAAGAACGTGAGAAAAGAAAAATGAAAAGAAAAGAAAATATAATAAAACAGGGGAGGCCCACAGGGTCCACGGAGAAGCGAAAATAAGGCGGAGAAATTTAAGACAAGGCAGATTCTGAACCAAGGCGGTGAAACAGAATAAACACCAATCTCAGTCCTGAATAACCAGGATCTCATCTACCTCAGATACGATGTCCATAAACACAGGTAGAATATTAACAAGGACATCTAGATAAGGGGTACAAAGTTAGTAAGGACATCTCCACAAATTGTAGTGTATATATATATATACATATGGACTTTATTTTATGAATTTGGACTGATTTGAAACTATAAATGAATATGTTTTTCTAATACGTTTGCTGTGTGGGACAATGATGGTATGTTAAAAGTAATGAATATACTATCTATAGGTATTTAAGGTTCTAGAAGAGGTTCTTGTTGTTTTTTGCATATTTTCCCTGCCTCCTCCTCCTAGTATTAATTAATTCAGGGACCCTCTTTGGTTATTGACCTGTTCTCCAGCACTTTGCTGCGATGGTGTTGTGCTTCTCTCCATCTGCTCGGGAATTCCTCCTCCTCTTGTATGTACTTTGTTGTTCTGAGACGTACTCCTCTTTCTGAGATTATTCACTATTCTTATTTTTTCATTTTATTTTTGCACATTTGTATGCGACTCCATTTACTTCATCTTTTGTGTTTGTTCTTCCTTTGATTCTTCCTGGACCCTTATTCTTCTTTTTATCGTGGGCTAGTGGGTCTATGGAGAAAATTAAAACTTTTGGTTTTTCGGACGAAGAATTTTCCAAACTTCTTGGACTGAGTACTTCGGTCGAAAGCCCTCTCTCTTTAAATAAAACTGACAATGATGAATGGATTAAACTATTAAACCTTAAATAGAATGCTAGGAGAACTGAGTCCCACGCAGAGTTTATGCTAGCTTATCTTAAGGCAGGGGTCATACCTAATGGACTCCATGTGAGGAACATTCCAGGGCTCTTTAATGAAATAAGGAAATTCCTGGAAAAGTGGTCTCTCATTGCCAATCGGTGTTCGAGAGACCTTATGATCTTGATTATCGAAACAGCCCATGAGGTAGCAGATTCTCTCTTGAAAGAGATAGCGGACATTGAAGAAAATTTGTGTAACAACTGTTCAGTTGAAGAGGCCAAAAATAAGTTAGAAGATGTCAATTCTGATCTTTCCTCTTTCAGTGATTACCTGATTAAGAAGAAAACCAAGAAACTTAAGTAAGATATTCGTTATTTTTCCGAAGAGCAGGTTTATCTGTATCTGGGTGCTCAGTATTATAACACGCCTAGAGATCAGGGATATCAAGGTGAATATCCCTATTGGCCTAATAAGAAAATCATAACCTTCTCAGATTTTTCTGACTCTGAAGAAGAAGCTGGGCCTAGCAACTACAGGGGAAATAACTTAAGGAGACCTGTCTTTGATCAGTACTCTAGAGGCAATCGTTTTTTAGGGAACAGACAGTTCACCCCGAGAACCAGATTCAGAACCCAAGGCAGAAACAATAGACAACTATTTTATCCCAGTCATCCTTGCATGCTTAGTTTCAGCAGAAGTGCAGAGAAACAGAGAGACGGGCGTTTTCAATAAAAAAGGTTATTTATTGAACAGTCTTCTTTCTAATGCAAGAGAAGTGAATTGCTACAATCGCAATACTTGTCATAAAGTAAAGTGCGTACAGTAAAAGGAGTATTATAAAATAATACTGTAAAAGCATGGTATGGTTTCTAAGCCATAAGATACTTAAAATGGATAAAATACATACAATGATAAAATAATGACTAAACATACTCAACTGGTGCTTCTAAGATACGCCTACCTCGGTGTACCTAACCTAAGCCCAGTACATGGGAAGGAGTAAGTAAGATGTAGTTTGAGTTAAGATTATTTCTGCCAAGAATCTAAATCAAGAATTCTCTAAGGGTCTAATCAGCTCCATACCTTTGTTATAGAATCAAGGAGGTCTTGTATCTCTCTCTCAGAACTCGATCTCCCAGCAACCCGCAAGGGTGACAGGGAAACACTGGAGCTGGATTTCTCAGCAGGAGAAAAGACAGCGTCTCTCTCAGTGCGTCAATGGGAGGGTCGGCTTCCTTTGGCACTTGCTTCAGCAGGGCGTCGGGCAAGTAGATAGTCGATCTGCTCCAAACCGCCGTGTGTTTTGCTAGGGCAGATGCTGGTATATTTATACCTTGAAGGAGCTGAGTTTGACGTAAGGTTGGAGATAAGACGTCACTAAGAACTCGCAGTTCTTTCAGGACTCCAGGAGTTCTAGGACAAATCAATACAGAAGCAGGGGGAATTCCCGGGCTGCTGGAGGCTTGGTTTGTTTAAGAACGCGTTGTGCTTTCTAGGAGTCTATGGGAGTCGCCTTGCCATATTTGGACTGCATTGGCTATGTCTTAATATGGGTATGAAACAAGGAAGGAAACTCCCTCTTGACCTATAGCCACTTTATCATTAGGGAAAGCCTCCAATATCACAGGCATACATAAACCACATATTCAAATATGGGTATGATTCTTATGCCTATATAAGGATATGGTATTATAACCACATAAGTGCATAAATCGGGAATATTAACTAGAGTCCTAGATTCGTTTACAACAGAGGTATTGAATTCTGAATCAGGATTAGGGGCTGTTCCTACTAACTTTGGAACTACATTACCACTGGAGCCTCCTTCAACCTCCAATATGGTGGCATCTACACCCAGGGCCATAATAGGTAGTAGCACCCTTGCTGAGTCTTTCTCTGAGAAAATGATGGCTATTGGAGAACAAGTTCACGGGCAGCAGGATCCTGTTCCCATTTTTAATCTATCCAAGTCCACATTTGATTCATCGACTCTGAGCCTCTTGTCAAAAGGTTTCTCCTTCGTTCCGAGCACTGGCCTAGACACATTTGAACTCAATCGGGATGTCCAGTCATTTTTCTGAAAAATTAGACTTAGAAAATATTTTGAGAATCATGATCCGCCATCAGTCAATAATCAGTCAGGACTTCAACTTGATTCCAGCTTTAGTCCCACCCTTGATGAGGTTGGGCCTGAAGTTGGAATCTTTGAGAGGGTGGTCTGTGCTAGGATTCATCATCTTACCAAGTTTGTACCTAAACCCATCTTTAATCTTGATTAAGAGGAATACAAGACCTTGAAAACCTTGTCGAATAATCTTGCCATTACCTTTAAACCCTGCGATAAGGGAGGGGGCATTGTGGCACTCAACACTGAGGACTATGTAACTCAGATTGATACTATGCACTACCAAAGGGTTACATCGTGTCCGGGCAAAACAATTAAAAATGATATTCTTCACTTCACACAGGGGGCATTAAGCAGAGGTACCATCTGTCAACAAGAATTTGATTATCTTAACAAACCATACACCAGCATACCTGTCCTTTATGGTCTTCCGAAAACACATAAGAGTCTTCTTCATCCACCGTATAGACCGATTGTTTCGACAATTGGTTCAATTACCTAACCACTGTTGAAATATGTGGACAAATTTCTTGGACCCATTGCCCAGTCTCTCCCGGCTTACATCAGAGATACTGCGCATCTCATTCGTATTATTGAGGGACTACTATTTAACCATCACACAGATATCCTTGTCTCTAGGGACATAGATGCATTGTATCCTGCGATCCCTCAAAGGGGCGCTCTAGAATCAGTTAAAAAAGCCTTGGAACGTACTGGTAGTCATCTGGATAATTTATTCATTTTGGAATGTCTAGGAACGGTCCTACAGGAAAACTATTTCGAGTTTAATAAATCATTCTTTAAACAAGTCCAGGGCGTTAGTATGGGCGCAGCCTGCGCCCCAAACGTAGCCAACATCTACTTGGGGGAATTTGAGAATATTTTTATTTTCAACGAAATTGCCAATTTTTTTGAAAATATTTTCCATTGGTATCGTTTCATCGACGACATTTTCTTTATTTGGAGGGGACCAGAGGAACAGTTGGAAGAATTCACTCAATGGCTTAACTTATGTGACTCCCATCTCAAATTCAGCACTAACACCAGTAGAAATCGTATTGAGTTTCTGGATATTTGGATTCACGCCTTAGATGGAGTGATTGAAGTTTCACTCTACATTAAACCTACCGCGCACAACACGCTCTTACAATATCAGAGCTTTCACCCTCGTAGTCAAAAGGATGGCATACCGTTTAGCCAATTCTTGAGGCTAAGACATAATTGCACTAGTATGCAGAACTTTGAGACACATGCAGAAGAACTTAAGAGCAAGTTACTGAAACTGGGTTATCCCCCGAGGCTACTTAAAGAGTCATACAAGAGGGCAAAATATTATAATTGAGATGCCCTCTTAGAGAATAAAAAGGAGCCTAATGCCCCGAAACTGGTATGTGTTACTCGTCATTCGAGGTTCAATAATCAGCTGCGCCAGGTCATTTGTTCGCAGTGGCATATCTTAATTCTGGATCCTCTGGAAATGTCCTGCCTAAATCAGTCTTTGCATTCCGAAGGAATAGAAATCTTCGGAACCATCTAGTGCATTTCAAATTTGAGAATACCTTTGTGCCACTCCAAAAATCTATTCCTGGAGATAACCCCATCCTTGGCACACACAGGTGTGGAAATTGCCATGCCTGTGACTCTGCTATAGTATCAGATGTACTAGTCTGGGGCAAGAATAAGTTCACCATGAGAGAAATGACAAATTGCAGATCAACAAATGTGATCTACCTGATTTTGTGTCCCTGCCCGGCTGGGTATGTAGGTGAGATTAGTCGTGAGTTTAGAACTCGACTTAGTGAACACAAGTCAGCAATCAGGAATAACAAATGTGGAGCACCTTTAGTGGCACACTGGCATGAACATAAACATTCTCTCAATGACCTCAAATGGAGAATTCTTGAAAAAGTACATAAGCCACAGGACAATAACATGAATGGCCTTAGAGCAAAAAGAGAAGTGTATTGGATTTTTGCCCTACAGACGGCGATACCAGGGCTCAATGAATCTATACCCTGGCAAAATGCTATATTATAAGCTCCAGCTATCGTGTGCTCCAGGCTCTCCAGTGTGCAGTCATGAGATGGGACTCCCTTGTGGCGATGTCTTTACTAACTTTGTACCCCTTATTTAGATGTCCTTGTTAATATTCTACCTGAGTTTATGGTCATCGTATCTGAGGTAGATGAGATCCTGGTTATTAAGGACTGAGGTTGGTGTTTATTCTGTTTCACCGCCTTGGTTCAGAATCTGCCTTGTCTTAATTTTCTCCGCCTTATTTTCGCTTCTCCGTGTACCCTGTGGGCCTCCCCTGTTTTATTTTATTTTATTTTATTTTCATTTTTCTTTTCTCACGTTCTTCGAGAGGTCTGCCTACTGTTGCCTTTCGATATTTATTTTAACCTTTAGATCTATATTGGATATCGCATTCGTTCACCGTTCCATTATGGCCGCACCCATCATCCCTTGAGCCTGTTGTTTATTTTGATTCACTACAGGATCGGCTTGCCTTTTTCATTGGCACCTGTGTGCTATCCTCCTGACTAGTCCCATCTCTATTTAGACCATAGCTCAGGTGTTATCGACCGCACGCCCCTGCGGTCGTATTTACAGGCGTCGCCGTTTGGAGTTGCGTTGTGAGGCGGTTCTTTATTTATACGAGCGGTGGCACCGGACCTTGCCCGACGTACTGCAATAGAACTCTCGCCTTGTTTCACCAGGTAAATTATTTCTCCCCCCCTTCTTGCTGACTCCTCTGGGTGGGAGGTTGGCGTAGGGTGGTGGAGTGAATGGGATAACGGGCTGTATAGGGACTGATTGTTTTGTCCCCCTTATTTTTCAAGCCTTTGGATACCTCCGCATTGAAGATACCTCGTTTTATCTAGGACCGACAGGCTATTGACACTGCTATTTTGCTGTTTCAGCGCCTGACCTTGGGGATTCATAGGATTATATCCCTCCTCTATACCCTTGCAGTTGTTTAACTCTAGGTTGGTACACTACGAGGTTATCTCGCTCTCTATCTTGCCTGCAGAATACTAGTTGTAATTCTGTGCCTCTGGCGGGTGTACTTAGTTCCCTTTTTTTGCTTTGTTTCTTTTCATTAGTGTCAGTATCTCTTCCATACACTCTATTCTTTTATATCTTTGTTGCCGAGATTAGAGCTATAAGACTATTGGTTCCATCGTCACTACTCGGGAGGGTGAGTATATATATTTTCCCCCTTGTGTAGCTTAGCAGGATTGAGTGAAGCATGCCTTATCCCTATATGACACTCTTCCAGTTACTTACCTTCACTGGAATAATCAAGCTGAGTTGTTAATATGCAGAGTGATTATTTGCTTGTGCCCACTTGACCCTTTTAGGTTGTCTTAGAGAATAATTGCCCGATGAGTTTCTTTCGTATATTTGGGCCCCGTATTCTGTATTTGTCTGCCATAGGCTTTGCCCCTCGGAGTACAGACATCCACTTAAATCTGAGTGGTGTGTATTGCCCCTTCTTATGGTATGACATCTTGCACAGGTTATGTGGGATATAGGTTTTTAGATCTGTCTTTCACTTTGATTGTGATTGATGTTGCTCTCACTTCTGTGGTGGTATTAGCTGGCATCTTGGGTGTCCCTTCTAGTATCTACCTTAACCCTTTTATACCTTTTGGTTTTTCATCTCATTATATTAACCTTTTGTTTTTTTTGTTTCTTGCTAATTGGTGGATTGTATCTATTTGTCTTTTCTTGGTCATTGGTGGTGGTTTCTCCAGCAGAAGTTTAATGATCTTTATCAGTATTATGCTTATATTCTTTTTCATTGTCCCCACAGAAAGTATTTACAATTGCTTGCCCCAGCTACAAGATATGGTCCCTTGGATATTGGGTTCCTTGTCCCAAAATGAAATTGTTTGAAGTTGCAAGAGATAAACTACTGTGAAGATATGTTCATTATTTTCCATGCGCCCTGACGAAGGAACTCTTGGATATTAGTCCTTTCCGAAACGCGCGTCGGCGCTTTGTTCTTGTTTGTATTTTTTCTGTTTTCGTTCTTTTTTGTTATTCTTGGTTTTTGCTTATATTGTTTTTTTCGTGTGCCTTGATGTATGATGGTGTGACTGATTGAGAGTTTGTTTGAATGGATGAGTTTGGCTGGGGGGTTCTTATCGTGTTTTTTTTTCTTGATTAAATTGTATTGTATATATATACATATAGACTGTATTTTATGAATTTGGACTGATTTGAAACAATAAATGAATATGTTTTTCTAATACGTTTGCTGTGTGGGACAATGATGGTATGCTAAAAGTAATGGATATACTATCTTTAGGTATTTAAGGTTCTAGGAGAGGTTCTTGTTGTTTTTTGAGATCGTATAATCATACCACCACCTCTTCGGGGCTATGTAAATTAGGTGCGGGAGGGCACACGGCCTTCCCGCAGCCCTGGTAAGTACCACCACCCTGGGGCCTTGAAAATAGAGGGGGGCCTCCTGGAGAGTTTGATGGCCCTGAGGACCGTCACTGTCCAGGGACGGGTGGCGCGTCATGCAATGTCCTGGGGTGAACACCCCCGGGACTTTTCTGTTTGCTATGACAGGGCAGAAGCATTGCTTCCACCTTGTGATAGCAAACCAAGCAAGAGGAGGAAAACCTCCTCTTGCTTCGATAAAGGAAAGGAGAATTGCTTTTGGGAAAGGGAAGCTGCATGTTAGCAGCTCCCGTTGCCCAAAAGAAATGTCAGCCCGCAGGAGGCGGGGAGATGGCGGGACCATGGAGGCATTGGGGCTCACCCCACGGTCTCCAACAGAGAGGCCAGGCCCCGGGGTATGGGGTCCCTCGGGCCAGAAGTGGCTTGGGAGGTGGTCCACATGGCCCCCCTCCCCTTTGAAAAAAATATATGTAGACGTGGGCATGACTCAAGGATGGGGTCCCCGGGGCAAATGTAAATTGGTGAAAATTAACGCTTTTTATTTTTCTAAAAAGTTTAGAGTCGCGACCCTAGAGCGGCCCCTTAGAGTGAACACAAAGGGTGCGCGGCTCTCAGTGCAGCCCCCTGGTATGAATACAAAGGGTACGCTGCTCTCAGTGCAGCCAAGTACTTGAGTACTTCTCAGGTCTTTAAAACACAGAGGGGCATATTCTCAAGGACACATCACCGAGTTAACGGCACTTTAATGCAGC